>NW_015167548.1:854417-860838 GCF_001447785.1 Gekko japonicus
CTGCTCCCCAGCCAGTTTTTCCCCCCCCCCCCCCCCCCATCTTTTTCTTTTGTCTTCTTGTGTTCCAGACACTAGAGGAATAATTATGCTTCCAGAACTGAAGAAAAAATATGGTCTAAAATGACAGATGTCCAAGTCTGTGATCGTAGATCAAGGTGGATGATTGAGCCAATGTTACTTTTATTTTTTTAAAGGCCCCTCAGCTTTGGAACTAGTTCATGCTGAAGTTATTGATACCTGGTGGAGCATTTGCAAGAGGAATGATTCATAACCTAAATATGAGTGTGTGATGGAAGACCTTTGGCACATCCCTAGCTGAAGACTCTCTGCTAACAAATCCCTTTGTACACCTACCAAAAAGATGCTCCAAAGAGATATAAGCCAGATAGCTGTCAGATTCAACTGCCAGATGCCTTGGTACGTAGGGAAATGGAGGAAGCAGTTCTCCATAGCATCCATTACTGGATATGTCAAAGAAACAATATCACAGAATTCTGAACACATGAAGTGCCTTGGCTCTTGTTTAGGACTGGCAGGCTTTAGTAGAGGAGAGAAGGCAATGAAAAAGGCATATAATGTTAAGTCGTGCGCTTAACAAAGAGTCGGAGAGTGATTTCAGCAAGAATGCGGTTTATTCTTCAGCTCAGATACTTCTCCGTTACGGTACAACAATCGCCAGCCAGAACCCATCGAAATAATACACTGGCTTGTCGATATTTAAACACTCCCGGCTAATGTAGCCACACCCCCTGTACAGATGGCAACCTATGAGGTTGAAGATATAATACCCAATCACAAGCGGTCCCGCTTTGCATAGTGATTGGTAGACACTTTCTGGGCTAGGACTCCTATTGGTTACATTAGGATCCTAGCCCAGGTTGAAGCTTAACATTAGGTTTCAATTAGGCGATTCGCATGTCAGTATTTACATTCAAGTCAATACATAACAAATCACATCTGAGTATTTGATGGAGAGTACCACAATTATATAGATTTTAATAAGACTGCTCAGGAAGCATAGGGCTCTGGATGCTCTAGCAATATATCCCAACCCAATAAACCTGGTTGCCAATTTATTATACCACTTCAGAAAGCAGTTGATGGGATCACAGGCTTCCATACTTCATTTTACGATTTAATGTTCACCCACAAAAAAAATCCTACCCAGCACATATTAAAATTGGCATATAAGTAAACTACATGTACTAGCTTTATACATGCAGCATCTTATTTTACTTGGGGGAGAGCATTCAGATATGCAGTTCTCCATTTTCACTCTGTTGCTGGCGTAGCACAGTGATTAGATGGGCTAGGATCTGGGAGACCTGGATTCAAATCCCCACACTGCTATGATATCATGAGACACTCCTGGAATAGTCTCTGCTCCTCTACGAAGATCACATGGCAGAACTGGTGCCAGCATGATCAGGATGTACTTGTTTTCATAATGTTCTTTGTCTTTTCTGGCTGCTTTTCACTGTACGACACAATTTTGTTGGGTTTTTTTCATTTTTCTAATTTGTTTTTTATGATACAAAAACCAGGTGTGAGAAGGGAGAGGAGGAGGAGAGGAGATTGGATTTATACCCTGCCCTTCACTACCCAAAGGTGTCTCAGAGCGGCTTACAAACTCCTTTCCTTCCCCTCCCCACAACAGACACCCTGTTGAACAGCTCTTATCAGAACTACGGCTTGCCCAAGGTCATCCAGCCAGGTGCAAGTGGAGGAGTGGGGAATCAAACCCAGTTCTCCCAGATTAGAGTCCATGCACTTAACCACTACACCAAACTGGCTCTCACCAAACTGGAAAAGAAACTACAAGTCCCACATAGGGCTGCCAAGCCTCCACTGAGGTGGGGACACCCATTTCCCATCACTGCTCAGAGTGGTTGCAGGAGAAAAATAAACAATGGAATGAGAGGTTGGTGTCCATTCTCCTACACCCATGTGCTGGGCAGTGACGGGAGTGACAGGCTCCATATGAGCCAAGGGAAAAGCAGCAGCACAGGTAACCTGCTGGACAAAGATGACATTCCGCCCCCCTCCTGATTATAGCATGTCCTCCTGAGCCTTCCAGACACAGAATGTCAGCACTTTCTAACAGAGGTCATATAGTGTTGCTGTGCCAGCCCTCTTGCAGGGAAAAATAACAAAAGAGAATCATAGGAATGAAATAAAAAAGGAACACAAATATTGTGACTGAATTTTATGAATATACTATTGCCTAACCCTATAAAGGTAGCATAGAGTTCTGTTCACAATATATAGGTACATAAAGTCATAGATAACAGATGCCAAATATACTACACAGTTAATCATAGGAAATCATTGGAACAAACTGTGTAGTATATTTGTCATCTGTTATCTATGACTTTATGTACCTATATATTGTGAACAGAACTTTATGATACCTTTAAATCATGGTTTTTGCATTCCTTTTTTATTTAGCCTTCTTCCAGGGCCTGGATGACTGCGGGGCAAGATCCTCACGCAGCGCTGATGTTGAAGTGGCCAGGTTTTGAGATGTATCCCTGACTGTGCGTTGTTGAATCCTTTTGCCAACATTCACCTCAAACCTATGGTTACAAGTTACCATTCAGCTCCCCACATCAGCTGATTCCAGGAACATTGGACAACAGCAGGTGCCTCACACCTTTTAACTGCCATTTCACCTGTGTTGCATTTCTGTGATGTCCTTACAGGGCTCTTTTTGTAGAAAAAGCCCAGCTGGAACTCATTAGCATAATAGGCCACACCCAACACCAGAAACCCATTAGCATATTAGGCCACACCCCCTGCCAGCACAGCTCATTACGACGCACCCATATGTTACCAGAAGTGTGGTTATCCAGCCACACCCACCTTTTGCTTGTTATTCTGTTTACCTTGTTTGTTGTCAAAACCCAGGGCTTTTTTTGTAGCAGGAACTCCTTTGCATGTTAGGCCACACACCCCTAATGAAGCCAATCCTAATGGATTTCTGCTGTTGGGTGTGGCCAACTTGGGAGCCAGCCGGAACTCTGTTCCTATGCGTTCCTGCCCAAAAATAGCCCTGCCTTACACCATTTACATGGCTGTCTTCCTACAACTTTATTTTTGTAGCTAGGCTGAATTGTGAAGCCCTCTGCTTGAAAAGAAGCTGTTGGTACACATTTTTTAAAAAATTGGACTTTAGAACAGAACAGTGACATTCTGTATTCTGAATGGAGAAATAGAACTGTGAACCAAGACCTGCATTCTCTACTTTCCCCATTGCGAACCATGTTCTTCTAAGGACAGTGAAACTGACCTTTGTGCAGTAGTTTATATTCTACTTGGCATATCTCCTGGCCATCCTGTAGCAGCACCATTAAAATGTATGGATATGAAGTGATGACATGCTGCCACCAATGGCAGCTCCCTCATATCCTGCCCCCCCCATCTCCTGCTGGTTGCGCTGCCTGGTGATCCAACTCCCACAGTGCTTTGAAAATTAAGCATGCAGAAAACCCTCCTGATCCAAAGAGATCATCAGCCATTTACATCGTTAAGGAATAGAGAAAGCACAGGGAATTGTAGGACTTTAAAAAAAAAATAAACAAACCATGGTGTTGATTTGCTAGCAATTTATATATTTGATGATTGGTTTAACTCTGTGTTTTGGCTGCCGAGAGCAGTGGTGTGCAGCACTGACAAAAGGAGGGGAAGAGAGCTCCATCAGGCTGTGTGACAATACACATGCTGGGCTGTACTGGGCTGTCTTGGGAAAGAGTACAGCAATCCTTCAAGCAGCCATGAATGGGCCAGGAGCAATCAAACCAATCATCAAAAAATAGGCCGCAACTGGTAATCATGCTGTGATCCGAACTGGCTGGTGTTCAAGCATCCCGAGGTGTGAGGTACCTAAGTGGACACAGGAATCTGCTGGAAGTGCATCCCTGAGCACATTATTTGTGAGAACATGCACACAAATAATACACTGCTGGAAAGCAGCAGCTGGAATGCAATGCAAATTCCAGCATTCTGAATTATTTGAAGAGAGGGCTTTGGTTCTGAATACAGATGAATTCCTATTATGTTGGCAAACCATGTACAAGGGGAAACTGCCTGTAACCTGGGCCAAAACATTTAAGCAGCCACTGAAAGAGAGAGACAGACCTGTTTTTAGATTTTAAATCTGATTCGCTGTATCATTTGCATCACAGACTTGTGTCAGGACAGCAGCAAATGTGCCCTGGCACATTTTTTTAAATTGATGCAGCACCTCATTCCTCTACCGATTGGTGTCATGATTTTCTTAAATCAGGAAGATCCTAAATGTTTTTTCTCCTAATGTTCTCTAGGGATTATATCAAGCTTTAAAGCCAGACATGTGACACTCACTGTTTTCTGAGCTAAATCTACTACAGTTTTAGGCAAATGAGGGTATCAATGTTAAGTTTATTTTAACGTCCTTGATCAAATACCTCCAAAAGTAATAAAAGCGTAGAATATTTTGGTTCTTTCTTCCCAGTCTATGGAGGAGCCTTTTAAAACTCCAACCATCATCTGATTGTAGACTGAAGGAGAGGGAAGCAGACATGACATTTGCACGGCCATCTGTTTAGCTAATTCAAAGAGGGCAGAAGGGAGAGCTGGCAGAGTGGTTAGAGTGTCATACGAGGGTCTGAGAGACCCAGGTTTGAATCTGCACTCTGCCAGAGGACTTCACCGGGTGACCTTGGGCCTGTCTCATATTCTCAACCTAACCTACCTCCCTGGGTTATTGTGAGGATAAAAAAGAGGAGAGAAGACCAATGTTGTAAACTATGTTGGGACACCTGGGGGGGGGGGGAGCAGGATATAAATATCTGATGCAAAGCATAAATCCAAGCACAATGCTGGCTGCTGCAACAGTGCAGCCATATCCAGATAGGGTTACTAACCTCAAGGTGGGGCCTGTAGTCCTCTAAGAATTACATCTTTCTAGACTACAGAGGTCAGTTCCCCTGGAAGAAATGACAGCTTCGGAGTGTCGATTCTATTGCATCACATTTTTGCTGAGTTCCTTCCCTTTCCCAATCTCTGCCCTACCCAAGCATTGCTCCCAAATCTCCAGGAATTTCCCAATCTGGATTTAGCAACTCTACACCAACGATTCTGACTGTATGCAGAACTGTTGCTTTGCTGTATTCCTGCTTCCAAATCTGGAAGATCCAGTTACACAAGCTGCTGTGGCCCATGCCAATCTGTGCTAGTCTCTGCAGTCAACCAGGGCTGATCTAACACAAAAGACTGCTGTGCAGCCCACAGGAATATAGAGAGGAAAGGTACCTTTGGGGTCATAAAGCCATTTCTCACCCAAGTCCTGCCCATCTAAGCTAGAGGTGTGACATAATTGTTTCAGGAGTGGATGGGATATATAAATATAAGAAATGGGTCAACCTCAGTTTGTTAAATGGTATGCTCTGCCATACCTTGCAGATTGCATGGCTCACATGGAGAAAATTTCCATTGATGTTCTTGGCTAGGTAGAGCTGGGAACGACTTCTGTCTGAGATCATGAAGACCCTCTGCAAATTAGAACAGGCAGCATTGATCTAGGTGGAACAATGGCTTGCCTCGGTATAAAGGAGATTCATGGGTTACTTCCAGGCCTGTGGGAGGCAATGCTGCCATGATTGTGTAACCTCAAGACAAACAACTGAAATTCCATGAGGCTCTTTTAAGGGAAGACAGCTCAGCTGGGACAGCTGGAGCTGGGTTGCAAGAACCTCTGCTTGAAAAGACCTGCAGTTTCTCTCTTGTTTGTTGCTATTCAAGTTCTCACACAAGCCTTGCCTGAAGTCTTATGTATGCTGAGGCTGACAGTCATTTGACAGTTCACCACGAAGCAGGCAGCCATCCACTGGGGACTTCAGTGAGACACCACAATAATTTCACTTGTGACCTAAACCTCATTTGAACCCCAGGTCTTCAGATGTGAAAGGTTAATGCATTAACCCACTGCAGCATTTAGCTCCCCAGCCATGGTACCTATTTCAATATACTTTAGCGCAAGTCTGTAAATATGACATTCAGAAGTGGTTCCCAAGAGAGCAGGGCACTTCGGAGATGGTACTGTCCTGAATAATGCATAGCGCAAGGATCTCTGAAGCCGTCTAGAGAAAAGACTTTGGTTCTCTCATGGCATGAGAGCAGTGCTACTGTTGTTTGCAGGAAGAGTAGCATAAAGGTTCCTCTTATTTGGAGACTGTATTTCTAGCAATCATTAAAAAAAAATAAACCTTCAAAATATATATGAGACAGTTCAACTGGCCTGACTTTGCACTGGTTGTTCAAATGGCTCCACCATTTTCTACTCAGAAGATGCCATTTCACCTGTTCCGTATAGGTTCGTGTGTGCTCAGTGCTTAGAAACTGTGGCTTAACAAGCAAAACTGAGATGTGTTACAGCCCAAAT
>NW_015167548.1:860880-897642 GCF_001447785.1 Gekko japonicus
TGGTTCTTGGTGGTAGGTTAGGCCGGCTGGCTGAAAGTAACTATCCCATAGCACAATGCTTCATAGCACTGAAGATCTGAATCCAGTTTTCCCACCTCATAGTCAAGCACTATATGCATATACACTACACCACATTACACTACAATGTGTACTTTGCCACCATCATGTTTTCTAAGTACTGATACATTTGAAAAGGAAGCTTGAGAATGTTCATCAAACTTTACAGTTTTCGCATTTCTCTTTGTAAAAACATGTCTTATTTTAGCTTCTGTGCACTTAATGTTTATCTGTACACGACGACACACTGCAAAGAACAACTAACCACAAAGAAATGAAGAGAGCAACTGACGAAATTCAAGGTAGGTTAGTCCTTGCATCCAAAAAAGGTCACATGTTTATCGTGAATAGGCTGAAATGGCATTATATCCTGGGGGTGGGATAACTTATAAGAAGATTTTATGAGTGTCCACCAGTGCATGTCACATTTTTTTACAAAGCTCTGTTTTCACAGTTCTTCTCAATAAGCAATGTGATGGGGTTGGGTTTTACAAAGTTTCTTCTTGGATCTCCTTTTCAGTAGCTTGCTGCTTAAGCTGCCTGCCCGCTCTTGACAGCTAGGGGAGATGGGGGAAATCTGCCATTTCCTCAATGAGTTAAACATGTCTCTGTGTTGAGAAGGAATAGCATAATCAGCAGAGTGGTAATCCGGCTAAGCCTTTGGTCTGGCATACTAGAAAACTGGAACATTGCCCCTGCAATGATGTAGTGTATGATAGCTTATTAGGACTCATCTGTAGCTCTAAGGAAAGGGATCAGATGTACTGTTTCAATCCTTGCAATAAATATGTGCTGGATCCTTCTGCCTTCAATGGTTCTTGCAAGTGTAGGGCCATCCCAGCAGTTTCCCAACTGGTTTGCTGCTTGGAATGTGGAACGACCTGGGGGGGGGGGAGTACTCTTAGAGGTGTGGTACATCTAACCAGGACTTCAAGGAGTGAATATATGGGCAAGTCATATGGAGTATATCTACTTCTCATTATTCCCAATAATGAATGGGTGTTGATAGAGTAGGAAAATTTAAGACATATTCTGATCATCATAGTTACAAGAAGCAAATATTCTAGAAGTCAGTCTCATATTTTCAGGGCCTTCCAGAAGACCAAACCAAAACAGGTGCTCAACCAAGCAACATATTTATTACAAAACAGCTTAACAGAGATTAGACACATCACTCAGTAAAGACTCCCCTTTACAAATATATGTCCTCTGATGATATGAAAACCATATATTTGTTCTGAAACTAACCAACCTGCAACAACCTTATATATTGTTCCTTCTGTAAAGATTTTTCCAAATGTGTTCACTGTGTAAATGAAATCCTGGTCACAAATGGAGAGGGGAGGGAACTGTACCTCTGAAATGAGGCATCTACTAGGTAGATGAATGATGATAGAAATAAAGAATTAAATAACCTGGATGCCTTCATTCATACAATCTTTGTAGAATTATTGTGAAGCAAAGATTTACCTCCAAGTAACTGACCTCGAAAGTTAAATGACATGTGAGTCTAGAATTGCTGGAAGATTTCACCCCAACCAAATTTTTTTAAATGCTAATTTAAATTGTTGTGTGGAAAATGTTCCCACAATATGTCATCACCACAAATCTGTCATAGTGACTAATAAACCAAGAACTCTTATGGTTCCCAAGGGTGTGGTCAGATGTGAAACTCTAAGATCCAGTCTAAAAGAACACGCTCACAATTAATCCAGGGGTCTGCTTTATAATCCACTTCATCATCTCATTAGAGAGCCTTTTTGAGCCATCAAAAATAGGCAAAGGAATGGATATGTAACTCTTTTGTTACACTCCACAGTGTTGATTATAGATGCAGATGCTCTTTTACACAGATGCTCACGGATGCTCATAATGGTGACCATCAACTCAGTGGATCATCTTTTGTTCTTGACATCTTTCATAGATGTTTATGGACATTTGATTGGCAAAATGTACTTTATTTTAAGGGTTCATCACTTTAGATACCTGGGATTGGATTTAACTCCACCTGATCTTGATGAAACTGGTACCAACAGAAATACATGCTTATAAGCCTAACCATAGACTTTGTCCTTACAAAGCAAACTAGGACTTGAAAGAATAGTACAGGTTTCTTTAATTTCACCTGAGATGTCTTTCTGAGTCACAATGATCATTAAACAAGACAAGGAGGGAACGTGGTAAACCACTGGGAGCCAAGACAGTAATGAAATAAGGTGTGCCCACAATCATAGTACAAGCAAGTAAACCCCTTATAAGTAAAACCACTTTACTGTAAAATATATGTCATTGGCCCCGGTCACACAGGCCGGATATCGCGGGGGGGAGGCGTGGCTAATTGCTGTGGCGCAGTTTGATGCGCGATTACGTGATCAGATGCGCCGGCGGCACACCACGGGTCCTTACCTCGGCACCGGCGGGTAAACGAGGGACCGGAGGGGAATGCCGTGCACCAGCGCGATCACACCACTGGCGTCTGGAGGCAGCCCATGGCAAGCGTTTACTAGTACTTGGAGGTACTAGTTTTTTAAGGCACATTGTCGGTGGTAAGCCACGGGTGCGCTCCACTTCCCAGATGTTGGGGTGTGATCGCACCTGGATAATCCGCCCACCATCCGTGCCTCTCATGTGGCAATTTTGCTGTGTGACCGGGGCCATTGTTATTCTTTCCTATAAGCCACTTTTGCATGATTTCTGCCATTATCAGTGGGTGTTCCTTCTGCTATAATTGCTCAAGTTGTTGGGGTAACATAGCGGGTTATGCTCTGCTTTTGACCTCCATGGAGAGCAGTTAGAGTATTCTAAAAGGTAAAGGTAAAGGTTCCCTTGCTCGAAAGCCAGTCGAATCAGACACTAGGGTTGCGGTGCTCATCTCCTTTTCAAAGCCGAAGAGCCAGCGCTGTCCGAAGACATTTCCGTGGTCATGTGGCCGGCATGACTAAACACCAAGGTGCACAGAACGCTGTTACCTTCTCACCAAAGCGGTACCTATTTATCTACTTGCAATTTCTTGCTTTCGAACTGCTAGGTTGGCAGGAACTGGAACTAGAGACGGGAGCTCACTCCGTCATGCAGCACACTCGGGTCTCGAACTGCTGAACTACTGACCTTCCACAGCCTGCAGTTTGGCATCTTAACCACTTGAGCCACCACAGCTCTAAGAGTATTCTACCTTTTGCCAAAAATACTTGAATCATCACAAACAGTTGTGCCATTACTCCAGCACCAGAGAGATGTGACAAACTGCTGTATGGAATGTGGATAGTACATACTCCAACTGGTGTGCAGTCATATAGTACAAAATACTTTAATGTGTGCTCCTCATCCTTACAGAAGTAAGGAATATGGTCTTGATTCTGATCTCCTTCTTATCCTTGTTCAGGTGGGCAGCAGCCCTATATTCCCCACACCAGTTGGTTCGCCAGCTTTTTCAGTTATGCTTTGCAGGAGACTACCATTAGAAAAGGGGTGAAAACAAAGGTGAAAGTAAGCTGATTCAGAATGTCAATTTTAAAAATGGCCAAAGTGTATTCCCCCCCCATCCTCTCCTTCAAGCATTCTGCAAGAGACTATACCTGTAAGAAATATACATTGCTTTCATCAGTAGTAGAAAAGTTGGAAGCAATCTTGCACCTATTTGGACCCAAGAAATGCAGTGTAAGTAAAAGACTGGAACTGAACAGAGGAGAGAAGCAGTAGGGCTGTGCAGAAGCAGGTTTTACAGAAATGAGAAGTGGGCAGGGAATGGATCTGAAAGTGACCCACCCTGGGGTTTATTCCAAATGATCACAGCCATGTAGAAAATTATGCAGTATCATGTCTTTCCCCTGACCTGGATAGCCCAGGCTAGTTCGATCTTGTCAGATATTGGAAGCTAAGCAGGGTTGGCTCTGATTAGTATTTGGATGGGAGACCACCAAGGAAGTCCAGGGTCATGACACAGAGGTAAGCAACAGCAAACCTGTTCTGTTTGTCTCTTGCCTGGAAAACCCTACAGGGTTTCCGTAAGTCAGCTGTGACTTAATAGCACTTTCCACCCAACTCAAAACAATCCCATCTCAAAACATCACAATTCTTTAAGGGAGGTGTTACTGTATAAATACCATCTTGTCAGTAACAAGCCTACTCATGACAGCAAAGTCATTGCAAAATTTGGGGATGCTATGCATTAAGCAAAATGTTCAAGTATGCCAATTTGATGGTTGTTCTGGTGCCACATGGTCTGGGATGTGGGAGCAGCAGTACTGCATGTGAAACAGGGATGCTGGAGAAAAAATAATTTCTACTGGCGTTCTTGGGCTCAGTGTTGCGACTTTATATCAACCACTGCCCTGGCTCACTGGCTTGGAGAAAGAAAGTTTTCTGATTCTAGATAACCATGGGTTCTGGTTATATACCCTGTTATGTATGCATGCTAATCAGACAGAGGAAAAGCTTTCCTTGTTTCTGTTGGCAGACAGGCATGGAAGGGCATATGGGGGAAACAGAAGCACCCAGCTTATGGCTTGCCCTCCTACAATAAACAGATAGCCAGTCACATGCTAATCAGGGGATAATGGAAAGCACTTTGCTGGGACCCACTGGTAGACAGGTAGACCAGGTGGTGGGGGAGGGATAGAAGCATTGACATTAAGCATGGTCAGTCCCATTTTATGGAGGCCTGAGAACAGAATGGGACATGGACATGTTCCCCATGCAGGACAGACTTTGTATATGGTGAACCAATAGACTGTTGCTGTTTTTTTAATGGTCGTTAAACTTCTTACAGAGGGAAGGTGGCATTGTATAGCCCGATGTCATTGGATCTTGGAGGCTAAGAAGGGCCAGCCCTGGTTAGTACTTGGATGAGAGATCTCTAAGGAAGACTGCAGAGGAAGGCAATGGCAAACCACCTCTACTTCTCACTTTCCTTGAAAGCCCCATGCTGGGGCTGTGATTTGACAGCACTTTACACATACACAAACTCCTTACACTTTTACGGTGTGACTATGAGCCAGCTTGCTACTGGCAGTAGGTGATTAATAGATATAATAATATTGGCAAATGGCAGCCTAAAGGATTTCAGTCTTCATAATTGCTAGTGGATGCACAGGTAGAAACAGAGTAGCTCTATTCTTCTCCCTTTTCAAGGATTGTGAGACTTATTTTGGAATTAATAGCATATTAGGCATGTAAGAACAAACTATAATTAAGCTGAAAATTTTCCAGTCATCTCTTTGTTTTCTGGGCTTTGTTAAAATTAAAGTGTGTCCATAGTGTTCTCTTTTTAGGAGGCATTGCAACTGTTTAACCATAAACAAAATACCTCAGTTTTCCTTTTACTCAGTGGTGAGTAAATGGAACACACTACAGACACCTTTCCAGCTGCTGAAAGATGTTCTCTGCTGACAAAAGAGAATGAAAAACAGCTCTGTCATTAAAAGCAAAATTAATGCCCCATGATCTCGTTAATAACACTATCGTCATCCCTCAAGCACCAGGGAACTCAAAAATAACTTTAATGAATCCAAGGTTGGCTTGCACAGTTCCAGTATCCTTGTGAAGTAGGGAATGACCATTAAACTTACAGGGAAAATTCCCAGTGGGCCATCATCTTGGAGGGCTGCTGGTAGCCATACCAGTGCTACAAGGGCCAATCAGCTCAGACCGGGCCAGTGGTGCCAACAACAGGGACTGACTGTTGTCTCATCAGCTCTTTTCCAGTTATCTTAGATCCTTCAAGGGAAATGTCAGTGTCTGAACTTAGGATCTTCTGCATGCTAAGCATCTACTCTTCCACCAAGCCATGAATGTTAAAGGATATCCCTTTAAAAAGTAGTTGTTGTCTCATGAAATAACAAATCTGACCAGCACTACTGAAAGTTTGGTGGATTTCATAATATATTAAGGATCTACCTATCATTTTGTAAGATCACACTTTCTTACCGTTAAAAATGCCATGAAAGTGGTTATTTTCCAGTAATGTTTGATTAACATGAAGCACCAATGTCCAACGCACAGGCCTGTTATTATTTTCTTGATGTTTTCATACTTAGGATACTTGCCTCTCCTAACTAAAACTGATAGTCTGCACTGAGAGGATGATGAAGAAATCAATATAAATCAAAGAGTGTCTTCTAAAGTTCAAACCAAACCCAAGCATTTTTGAGGTTTCAAAGGTTACTCTGACTGTTTTTCTCCCCCAAGAGATTTTCAGTTTTGTGAGCCTCTGCGCTTTCACATCCAGGGAGAGAAGCAGAAGAGGCAGGGAGAGAGACTGATTTTTGGCTTCCCAGGCGCATGACATACGCAACGATCCCCAAGAAAATCAGTGCTAGTGAGATTTTTTATCCCAGTTCTTCAGATTTAAGAAGCAGGGATAAGATTCAGATCAGTTTCTTTACTCTGAATCTCTGGTGATCTTTGAAGTTCACCTGTCAGTGTATGACATGTATTGTTGATTTACTATCTTCTACAAAAACAAAAAGAATTGCTTCTCCATACAAAATGGAGGACAAGGGACTCAAAGCCTCAACAGACTGTGTTTGCTTGCTTTAAATAATCCTTGCTCCCATGTTTGGAGGGGGGAAAAACCCTATAGGATTACAATGAAACATACCAGTAAGGAGAAGTCTAAATTTAAATTCTGAGGGTTTTTATATCCATATATCAAGGTTTTTCAAAAGCCAAAATAAGAGCAAGTGTGACATTTTTAGGAATGCTTTCTAACAGTACAATCTTAAACAGACTTCTAAGCGACTTTAGTGGAATTAAGTCTGTTTGGTGGTGGTGAAAAGTGCCACCAAATCACAGCTGACTTATGGCGACCCCGTAGGGTTTTCAAGGCAAAAAACGTTCAGAGGTAGTTTGCTATTGCTGCCTCTGCATCACAACCCTGGTATTCCTTGGAGGTCTCCCGTCCAAATATTAATTCAGGCTAACCTTGGTCCCGGTCACATGAGCAGGATGATCCACTGCCGAAGGGAGGCAAATTAGAGCTGGAGCAAAAAGAACCACGTGAGTGCGATCCGACATGCCCCCTGCTCTGGCAGCCGATCACACTGTTGTGCAGCAAACTGGCAGTAGCGCAGTTGTGCGTATGCATGGGATGGGGAACGGCGCTGGCTGCGACGAGCTACCAGAGCTTCCCCGACCAGACGCATTCTGTTGCCACGCATCATCCGGAAAGTAGTGCTCTGTTGCTACTACCTTTTTGATGCGCGTTTGTGGCTCGAAGGAACGGATTGGGGACGGGTGTGCACCGCTTCCCAGATGTTGCGGTGTGATCGCACCCGCTTGATGCACCCCCGATCTGTCCCTCTTGCGGGGCAAATCCTCCTGTGTGACCGGGGGCCCGGTTTAGCTTCTGAGATCTGAAGAGATTGCCTGCTAGCCTGCATTTAAAATTGAGCTATACACCTGTAAAAGCCTGCACAATGACTTAGGAACAAACTCCATTGAAACCAATAGGATTTACTTTGGATTTATCTTGCAGAGGATCATTCTTTCCCTGAATTCTTGTTAGGGAACTGAAATGCAACACATTTTTGCTATTCTGTTTAGTCAGTGGCTTCCCCTCTTTAGTGCACTAATTTTCCCTTTTGCCTTGATATACTCATTCAGTGCAGGTAATGGAAGGCCCATGGGTCTTCTTCATAAAAAAATATTTTTCAAGCAACATTTTAGCAAATGCTATTATCTTTACAAGTGTTGGCTGTGTTTGTATTTGATCGAATATGCAGTTCATTTAATCACTTTTCCATTAAGCAGAAGTAGGAATGGCTGGCTCATCCAGGGAATTCATAATTCCAGTGGAGAACAAGATGAAAAGGAGGCACTAAAGTAGAAAATATGCATATTCAGTAAACATAAAAGAGAACCATGTTATTCAAAGAGAAGAGCACAAACTACAAAGCTAGAGTGGGAGCAAATTGCACGCCACTGAACTACAAGTCATGAATTAATTTACTTACAACCTGATCCTTAGGAGCTGGCAACATTGATGATAAGCATCCCAATGGCAACAGAGACCACAGAAAGAGTTTTGGTGTAGGGTTTGGGGTTTTTTTGCACAGGTATTGAAAAAGTATTTCTGAAATCATTGTTAGGGGTCATATGGGAGGCTGCCAGCAGCAACCCCCGAGAGTCAGTCTTTAAAGTGCAATAGGACCATTGGTGGTGGAGTTTTTTACTACAACGTAGTTACCCCCTCTGGAATGCAGACTGTGGATATGGGATGGGAAAGGCTTCACTGAGTGAAGTTCTCCATTCTATGCCCTTACAGGTATGGCCGTTCTTTAAAGGCTTGCAACTGGTCATCTAAGATTGATTTCTGTTGTTCTGCCTCCCTCACCAGTTTTTGGCAGAATCCAGAGAAATTACTACTCTAAATGCTTGAGTCCAGTGGCACCTTTAAGACCAACAAAGTTTAATTCAGGGTATAAGCTTTCGTGTGCATGTACACTTTGAAGTCTTATCTGGAGTAAGTTTCAGGGAGCAATCCTAATCAGACCAACCCAGCAGTAAGGGTCCATGTTATGCAATATAATTAAGTAAGGTCCATGTTGTACCAGGAAAAGTGTCCTTCGGATTGCACTGGCAATCTATTAGCTTGCATCTAACCCATCACTGATCACAGCCACTGGTTCCAAATTGCCACTGGTTCAGGATTCAGGGGAGGGGAAGATCATTTTGTACCTATCGTCAAGCCTGTTTTGTAATGGCATATCTCATTTTGCCTTCAAAATAGGAGAATTCATTTGTGGTCCCACCACTATGCTTTTGGTTGTAACATCCTTTACAGGGAATTTGAATGCAGGCTTTGCATTAAACTTGAGATGCATTCTTTGCTGTGTGACTAATTTCCCAGATAACCAACACTGATTTAACTGATTGATGGGTTGTAGAGAGAGAAGGAGGAATTACAATGCATCATCTGTTCAGGTCATTCAACATTTCGCAGGTTTAATCAGGCTTTCTTCATCCTCCATTACACTCATTAGGTCCTGTTAGGCCAGCGATCGGTGTTGATCTGTATCTTGGTAAAAACTATTGTGGATGATTAACTGTAATTACTAGTGATGGCCCCATCCCAGCTTCAAGAAGGCTGATGCCATCATCCTGTGTAGGCATTTGCTCTGCGGTGAACAGGCTTGGTCTATTGCCCATTTGCTTATTCATGTTTGAACTCACAGGTTGCTGCTGTGTGGGCTGACCACCTCCCCCCCCCCTTGTTGCGCCCTTGAGCTTGCAAATTGATGGAAATGTACGCAGTGCAATAAAAGGGAAACCAGTGAGAGAGAAGACAGTGAAATGAAGACAGCCGATGAAGAGGAAAGGAAATTGAGTTTGTGCAAGCTTGATAACATTGCTAAAGATGCTACCCAGCCATCCTTTCTTTCTTTCTTTTTTCCTCGTAGAGAAATGTCGTGGTGTTTCAAGTAAGGAATTATGGCCACAGGCACAATCCACCCAAATTAAATCACTTTTAAATTAGGGGACGCACAATGCAGTCAAAGTTAAGCTCTCTTAAGGAGAGCTGCACAGAATGTTCTCTAGTTTTTATATTTGCTTCAAAAGCAGCCTGCTCAATGAGGCTGAACCAATTACTGGAAACTATATGCCTTGCCAAACATTTGTTTGGTAGTTTTTTGTGCCTTTTCATCCTCCCCATCCTTGTTGCCACAGCTTCTTGGCACCCCCCCCCCTTTTCTTCTTTTCCCTGTCCCCACTACCTATTCAACCTGGTCCCCTGTGGCTTTGTTCATGAGTCTCTGTAACAACATGACCTCATCTGACGTAGAATTGTGATATCATTCACAGGAAACATATGGGTTGCCATAGCCAGTAGAATTAAACATCACTGTCATCTCATGAGGTCAAGGAAAGGGAGTACTAACAAGAAAAAAGGTTTCCAGAGATAGAAGTCTTGAACCAAAGCAATTTTTTTTGCAAATGTTGAAAATTGCCCCCAATTGTCCACAACAGGGTGCACTTTTGATACTCACAGAAGAAAATGATCATGGAACAAAACAAATTGTTTTGACTCTGCACTATTAATAAATCCCATTAGATTTAATGGAAGAGATTTAAGCACCTGCTTAATTCTACATAAGAACAGTCCTAATTGATTAGGCCATTGGTCCATCAAGTCCAGCATCCTTTTTCAGATGGCAGCCAACTGATTGTCCTGGAAGGCCAACGAACAAAGCACAGTGGCCAAGACCTAGCCCTGATGTTGCCTCCTGGCACTGGCATTCAGAGCTTTGCTGCCTTGGGATGTGGTGGTTCCCTTTACTCACCATGGCTAGTAGCCACTGGCAGATGGATCTTCCATGAATTGAATCCCCTTTTAAAGCTATCTGTGCAAGTAGCCAACACTACATCCACTGATCTTTAAATCAATGGCACTTAAAAATGCTCAGCCTTGACTGGATTGAGCCCATTGATTTCATTAAGGAAATTAACACATGCATAATATTATGCCATTGATTAGGGACTTGAAGTGCTTAATTTTGGCTGGCTTGTGCCCTGTTGTAATAGTGGTAATCCTAGTAACCATACTCACATGAATAGTTCTTCAGAAAATCTCAGGTTTCATTGATTCCAGTCCTTGAATGAGGAGGGTTGTACTTTTTGAACACGGCAACTTCTGGCTGCATAAAGGACACCATCATTTAAAGATTTTAGACTTCCCCAGCCTGCATGAAATTCTAGTCTTTGGACCAATAAACTGAGGCTTAACTAAAACAAATATAAGATTTCATAGACAGTTACAGTTGCTGAATTTGTTTACACGTTAAGTTCCTCACACGGGAGTGCAATTATACTCTGAGCTCTATGGCAGAAGTTTTGTCACAATTCAAAACTAAGGATTCAACATTTGAATTTGATATTTGGCTGAGATCTAATGTTATCCAAAGCATCTCTTCAGCTGGACACTGGACAGTAGTTTCTGGACAATATTTTAAAATATTTTAAAAATTGAATGTGAAGTGGACAGATGTATAAACATTTTGTTATGGGGTTTTTTGTTTGTTCATTGTGTAGTCATTTTGAACCTTTGCATTTCACCATTTTTGTTGCTGATGTTCCCAATCCACTCATTTTTAATGATGTCATTTTTACTTCATAAAGCCATTGATACACAACTAGCACAAAATGACACTGAACCACAGGCCCATAGCCAGGATTCTTTTGACTTTGTGGAGCATATTTTCTCATGGGGCAGCCAATATTTGTGTCTGTCAGTGGAGCTCCTGGCCACTTGTTGCGATAACTGGGGGAAAGGGGAGGTTAGTCCCATTGATATCAATGAAGTGGGAATTGGCTTGGCAGTGGGGGGACTTGGTACTTTACCAGGGTCAGATTGGGGCCAGTGGAGAAACCTTTCAGCACCCTAAATGCTCCTTTTGGAGTGTTTCTCCCTCTAGAAGGCAAAGACAGTGTGGCCGGTCAGCTGCTCTGCATCTCTCCCGGCCTCTCTCTTGAATGCAGAAACAGAGAGGGATCAAGCCATGCCATCTTTTCTTCTAGGGCCAGAGTGGGGGATCAGCTTGGGAGTTCAGCGGGCTCTCTCTTGCTGGAGGTGGGCCAGGCTCCACAGCAGGGGCTCCGTGCCAGTTCTGCAAAGCTGTGGACAGGGGAAGAGAGGCGCAGTGGGAGAAAGCTCAATAGTCTCTTGGCCTGAGGAAGTAGGGAGACCCAGCCACAGAGAAATGGCTTCCCACCTGATGCCCACCCTCACCGTGCTCTGCTGCAATCCTGTGCCAGCCCACTGGGACACATGCAGCCTGCAGATGCCCCGTGAATGCCAATGAGCCCAGATGGCTGTGGAGAGGTGAGGGGCAGCAGCTCTAGGTCACGGCAGGGCTAAGAGGTAGGAGAGCACAGGGGGTGCTGCTTCCTGTGGCTGGTAATTGGCTGGCACATCGCCCTCCAGTGGGTCCAGCGGGGCCAGGACTATGCTTCCCAGGGTATGGCGGGAAGGCTGGAGGAGGCACAGGCATGTCTGTGTGTTGTTTCTGCAAAGGAAGGAAGGGAGAAGGTGGTAGCAGCAGCACGATTTTGCTTAACTTTCTGATATAATACCAAAATAAATATAAATAATAACACGGACTTGTGCAGCATGGCTGTTCAATGAGGGGTCGTGGCCCTGAAATGCCTCACTGTATCTATGGGCCCATTGAATCATATGTGAATGGGGGGGGGGAATCTCCACATGAAAGAAAATGATGTGAAAGACCTGTGGGAATGTAAATACAAAATAAATTTGCCACGGCTGCTGCACTGTCACCACACACTTCTCTGGCTGTCTGGTTACTCGCCGCCGCCTGAAGACAAGGCCCAAAGGTAGGCCCAGAGCTCTTCCATCATGCTCGAAGCTCCTCGCCATCTGAGCACACTCAAGGACTGCTGAGGCAGAGGGCGGGAGCCAAGCATAAATAGGCTGGCTCCGCCCCCTGCCTGGCACTGCGCTTCTCGCAGCGCCGGCACCATCTCTTCCTCCTCACGAGGAGGCTAATCAGCTCTCTCCCGCCAACGCAAGCTCGGCGGGAGTTGGGGCTCACAGTCTTGTACATAACCATTGGGGTTTTGAAATGCTGTGGAATCTCTTTGGAGCATTAATTCTTGAATGCAAAACTGATCTTGGCTAGGGGTTGTTCAAGGAGTTAGTACTGTGTGACAGACTCCTGCTAAAAAGAGGGAGAGCCAACCTTCTATCATGCTTCCTTAAGGATAAACATCTAAAGAGACAACTGAGGTGATCAGGCAGAGTTTCCTTTACTGCAGCACTTTGTAAAGCCAGATGTATTTGTGGACAGAATAAATTACATGTTACATCCAATAGCAATTTGAACTTGTCACAGGGAAGTACTAATTAATTCCCAACGTCTTATGTGCTTCAACGGGGGCTACCAGTTTTAATTTATCAGATTTATCAAATTACTTAATCAGCGAGGCCAAATGTGAATTGGTGCAACAGAGAAACTTGTTTTTAAAACATTATGCCATGCTATGGTGGATTGCTATGAGAGATGTAGCACCACTACTGAGAAGTCCTTAACTATTGTCTTGCTTTTGCCTTTTGCCTTCAAAGCCCTATGCTCTGACCTTTAAAGCCCACAGTACCTCACTATCTCCCATACCAACCTTTCTGAACCCTGAGATAATGAATGAGGTTCTTCCGTGGGAACCTGCCATGCCTGAGGTAAGACTGGCAAGGGCTCATGGGAGGAAATTTGTCAGTTGCTGAGACTGGTCCTGTCTCTTCAGGCCTTCTAAAAAAAAATTAAACATCAAGTTATGGATGGCATTAAACAAATATTGTAGTGTAGTGGTTAAGTGCGCGGACTCTAATCTGGGAGAACCGGGTTTGATTCCCCACTCCTCCACTTACACCTGGCTGGATGGCCTTGGGCAAGCCATAGTTCTGATAAGAGCTGTTGTTGAAAAAGAGCAGTTTCTGTCAAGAGCTCTCTCAGCCCCACCTACCTCACAGGGTGTCTGTTGTGGGGAGGGGAAGGGAAAGGAGTTTGTAAGCCGCTCTGAGACACCTTTGGGTTGTGAAGGGCAGGATATAAATCCAATCTCTTCTCTTCTTCTTGTTGTTCCTATTGTCATTTTTAAGTATTTTAAATGGTTTTAAAATTAATGTGAACCATGTTGGGACCCTAACTAGAGCCAAAAGACAGCCTACAAATTTAAATTCTGTGAACTTAGGCAGATCACAAGAAGGAGGGCAGGAAGGGTTGTATCAGTGCTTAGTTCTTGTGGCCCTTTCTTGCATGCCCAGGGAAGTGCTAGTCACCACGTTGGGATCAGGAAGCAATTTTTCTCCAGGCCAATTTGGCCAGGGATCCTGGAGGGTTTTTGCCATCTTCTAGGCATGGAACAGGGTTCACTGGGAAGGGGGAGGTATTTGTGAATATTCTGCATTTTGCAGGGGGTTGAGCTAGATGATCCTAGAGGTCCCTTCCAACTCTATGATTCTATGATTCTTTAATTCTAACCAAATAAATAAATGTGGTCTTCTTTAAGAGAGACTTGGGCTGTAACCTGTTGAACCTATTGTTCTGAATAGATGTTGCTTCAGGAAATTGTTTCTGAGAGCTGTTATAGTGTGTTTGACATGCTGGCTGACTGGTTTTTCTGTAACTGGAGTTTTGTTTTTGTTTTTTAAGGGGAGTGGTATTTTATTGTACACAGGCTGCGGTCACACGGAGCATTAGCCACGCTACTGAGACGGATGATAGGCGGGTTTTCCGGGCACAATCACACCGCAACATCTGGGAAGCGTAGAGCTCCCAAGGCGAACCCGAGGCTTCCCGCCAAAGATGCGGAGTTAAAAACTAGTACCTCGGAGGTACTAGTTTCCGGAAACCGTGGGGCAAGGGCTGGCATCTGATCACGTTTCTTGTGGTAGTTCGTGGCATCCGGCGCCCACCCACGTCCCTTCGCAAACAGGGTTTTTTTTCCAAGTCTCCACAGGATGCGCACAAGCACCCAATGGCGCATGCACACGAAGAGGAAAGCAAAAGTTCCGTTGCTCCACAGAATCGCGCATGCCGTTGGTGAGATTGCGCCACGCCGCTTCTTTGCCACGCTGCAGGATCGTTGTGTGATTGCCACCTCGCCCCTACCCACGGGACCTGTGATTGGGCGGCCATGCATTATTTTGCTCCGGGCCAAACTGCCACGCTTCCCCCCTGCATTTTATGGCCCGTGTGACCAGGACCACAATATAATTTTATTTGGTTTTTAATTATTGCACCCTACATGAATAATATATATTTGCATTAATGCCATAAAATGGAATGAAAAGAAAATTAAAATGCCGTACCTGGAAGGAATATTTTCATTATTAAATTATTTCTCTCACACTCTCGTCTCTCAATAGCCTAAAAAATCCACCTACATTAAACTTTGTGCAATACACAAATGTCTTTAAATATACTTGACTGACTGATGAATCAAATGTGCTACTTTTCCATTTCTGTGAGGACATCTGCCTCAGCCCAAGTGGTGTGAACTTGCCATATGCAAGCGGCTCTGGCACTGGAAGAAGGAGTTTTGCAGGTGGAGTCTTGTTCTCCAAAAGGGCCAAGATTCACAGAAGCATTCACAGAAGGAGGATCTTGTGACTTAGACAGGCACAGCTGTCTAAAATAATTTACATGTTCATGGGCCAGACAGACACAGAACGCAGCTTAAAAGCATTTACGAGTACAATACTGGATCTCACCCAAAGTCTTGCTTTGTCTTTCTTTTTTTATGAATTGTAGAAAACATATACAAAAAAAGTAATTATTTTCAAAGCAGTTTCTGCATTTTATCCTGACTAAGCTTCTATTCATACTTGGCTTTCACCAATATATCATTAGCACATAATGTGCTAAGCACCAGCTTAAATGAAATTGATGTTTGAAAGCAAAAGGGTTTTTTTTTTTCCCTTCCATTTTTTTCCGGTCTCTAGGGTTTTATCATAACAGTGTAGAGGAGACAATAGTCTACAGATTGTTGACTTCAATAAATTTACTCAGGAGCAAAGTGTTCGAAGACTTCAACCTTCACTTTTTCAGTGGGTGCTGCAGTTGTTGGCATACAAATAAAGGCTGAGGTCTGCAGGGGACCTGGAGTGTGGGTGTGAACATGTTCACATGTTCACTGTTGCAAGATTCTAACATCATGTGAACTTGGCTGTATTTGGTATGATTATGCTCACATACAATCTGTCCAGAATCACACAGTGGAAAGCTTGAAAACATGAACTGCAAGACTTTTGGTGAAAAGTTTCTGTAAGCAGTTATTGGAAAGCAACGAAACAATTGGAAGAATGGAGTTAGAACTAAAACTATTGAGGATGGATGCACTTAGTGCAAAAACTATATATCAACAGCAACCTTGGGAGTGATCTTATTTTTTTAGAATGCCAACCTACATCAGGTTGAATTTGAAATGTCCAGTTAACTATGCATATTGGCAGTGGAAATGTTCAACTATGTTAAACGTAAAGGTAAAGGTAAAGGTTCCCTTGCTCGAAAGCCAGTTGAGTCTGACTCTAGGGTTGCGGTGCTCATCTCCGTTTCAAAGCCTAAGAGCCAGCGCTGTCCGAAGATGTTTCCGTGGTCATGTGGCCGGCATGACTAAACACCAAGGCACACAGAACGCTGTTACCTTCCCACCGAAGTGGTACCTATTTATCCACTTGACATTTCTTGCTTTCGAACTGCTAGGTTGGCAGGAGCTGGAACTAGAGACGGGAGCTCACTCTGTCATTGACGTCACTCCGTCAACTATGTTACGTGCTTGGAAAAAGCACCCCACCCCAGGAACCATGGTGAATGGCTCCAGATCTTGGGGGTACTGGCTTCCAAGTAGTCTAGATTCCAAGGTGAAAGCATTACCCAGTGTGCAGCCATATCCCCAGTAACAAAGTGCTTGATCCAAAATCACTCATAATGTTAGAACGATCCTATGAAGCACTGAGAAAAAAATTGATGGACCCTTGCAAATGTTGGACAGAAATCTCATAAACGTACACACAGTGCCCATGCCCTCCAAAAGCGGCCACACACCTTACCTTTACAAGGAGTCAGGCAGTTTAAACAAAGAACAGGCTCTGGTGGGAGGCTATCTTCCTTTTAAATTACTATTCCCAATATTTTCCAGCATGACCTCCATTTTGCTGCAGTTAATGGAAATGGGTCACTTTACAGTCTTCCAAACTGAATTTGAAGACTATAATTCCCAGCAGTCCCTGCAGTCCTTTAAGTTCCAAACAGGCAGTTCAGAAGCCCACAGAATGGGCAGAGATTATGCACTCTTGAAATCATTACTTATTTCAGTGCTGTAATGTTTCTCTCCTTCCCTTCTCTTTTGCCTTGCCTTGATAAATCAAATGGCAATAATTATGTGGAACAGTTCATTCAACTGGATTTTTTTCAAGATTTAATGTCGTAATTTTTTTTTGCAAAGGAATTTTTGTTGTTTCTTTTACTTCCAGATGACATCTGACATTCACACCAAATTTTAAAAACTCAGCAAAAAGAGGGACGCATAAAGAACAGATGTCAGTAGCACAGTTTCTCGCATATAATGGAAGCTTTAGGTCTCCTTTTCAGGAGTGTTTTGACTGAGTCATATGTCCTTCTGAGGCACTGGGAACCCATAAGCTGAGATGGTTATGAGATCACTGATTGTGCACATAGAATTCTGGCGGATCATCTTTCTGGGCGCCACCGCAAGGCCTTGTGACTGCGCACAATGTTGGTTATGTGACTCAAGTCTACAGTGCACGAAGTTTGGGGAGAGTATTAATATAGACATTATACCCAACTATATAACACACCCTTATTTTTTTGATATCTATGTTACACATCATTTACTGGAATAAGAAATAGAACAGTATCTTTGTTTCAAAATGATTGACAGTGGAATATTCTGGCTTGTAGCTCCAAAGGCAAACCGCAGACCTAGAAACAGCACAGTCTGTATATCCTTAAAGTCCAACAGACTGTTCCTTGAGAAATGCTACCGAGGAACCAAGAATTCTAGAATAACATGTTCTTGGCTATTTTTTTTTTAACATCAATGTGAAGAGCATTTATTTATGAAAGTATTTAAATACATTTCTTTAACACTTCTATTTGAAATTTATTCTGAAAAGTACTATGTTACTCATGGTACATTTTTAAGCACTGACATTTAAGGTAGTATTAGATAAATGTATTTAAATGTCTGTGTTAGGACATCATGGAAAACCACTGCTAAGACTAACTGTTCTTAATAAATCACCTTCAGATTCTGGCTTTGGATCCTGGTTTGATGGGCCCTAACAAACCATAGTTAGGTGACTCACCTGGATTCAGCTTGCTTAATTAAATCATGGTTTTGTGCAATATAGGAACTAAATTACTGACTGTTAATATGGCACCATCAAGATCACAACAAATTTTACAGAAATACGAGTTCCTCTCTGTACGTACAGCATATGGAGCCATGATTAGTCCTCTGTCTCTTGTCACCCACTACCAGGAACACTGTAGGCACACATGGCATGTGTGTGTGTGTGTGTGTGTGTATAACATTCTACTGCCATTATTTAATTACCACCAATGTGACATTCTGCAACACCAGCATTCCTATCTCATCTGCCAATATACAAATGCCTCTCAAAGAAGATTTCTATGGGACGATTGAAATATACTATAATTGATTTCTGCCGCAGGGATGTTGTGCCATTTCAGAGCCTAGTTTTTGTTGTGGTAGTGGTTTAAACTTTTAAAATCACCGTGAGGGCCTGATCCTGCTGGGGACCACGGCAGAGGGGGATGAGGGCTCCTGCTACCCCCTCCCATGTGGTTTTCAAGAGCCGAAACATAGCTCCTTGAAAGTAACCAGATCTAGATTGATGCCTCAGCAATCTGCTAGTGATCCTTAAGTAATTCAGATCTGCTGACTACTGAAGGAGCATGATCCAGAGAATCACAAAAGGGCTTTTCAAAATGGCATTTGTTCCATCTCCACCTTCCCTGTTCCATGGTTTGTGGCTGCAGAAGTTAATAGGTCTCTACCAAACCACCCCATGAGTCCCCAGAGCTCTTTCCCTTTGGCATGTCCAAACACAGCTTGTTCCCTTTCCCTTCTATATCTTGTCTAACAAGTTGTATTCCTGAGGGCAGACCCCATATTATATTTTATTTGCTGTTCATTTCCTAGTTAATGCAGCTATTTGCAGAAATAGTTGACAGGAGAGAAGAGCAACATGCCTGGATTGGCCTGTGTAATTAAGAATTTACTACCAATAGTATTGATAAGGTAAGGATTTTTACCAGTGGTCTTATTTACCATCTGGTTCTTAGAGCAAAAAACTCCGGAATGAGTAGGCATCACCTCACTGCTCCAAACATCAATCAATTAAACTGTGGGCTTAAGCAAACTTCCCTTTTGCTGCTAAAGAACTTGATTTGCTTGCTCATGAGTGTAATTCTTCTGGAGCCACTCCAAACATATGCCAAATAAATGAAATTTAAAGCACTTCTTATATATAATTTCATAATTCATAAAGTACCATTTCACTGGAACTGTGTTAGACATCTACAAAGGCACAATAAAATGATGAGACCCAGTTTTGTTTCTTCCTTAGCACAAATAATGGAAGAAATTTGGTTGGTCAATAATATTGTTTGAACTCCCAGCCCCATTCACAAATCTAGAAGCAAGACTCTCCGAGCACTTTATTAGAAGCATCATGCCAGGCTGCCTCCTGAAAGCAAGAGGAGAAGGTACAAAGTCTTTCTGTTTTTCCCAGCTAAATTACACTGGATTTCTGTGGTCTTCTGGTTTCTGAACTGACAACTGCTTTCATTACTGTCCCCTATATATTAGCATTCAATTGTTCACTCAGGTCTGTAGGAACTCAAAATCGATTCAACTGCGTGTTTTAATTTTCTTCTTCTTAGAGTTCTGTTCTGTATTATGTGTGTGAATTGTTTTTTTTTAAAGTAGCTTACTATAGAACAGCTAAACACGATTGTGAGTTGATTTACATGGAAACAGATTGTGATACATTTACGAATGACTGGACTATTAAGAGAGAAGCAATGTCTCTAAATAAAACCAATTTGCAACAATAATTTAGATACCCTCGTTTTGCTGACACTTAGGAGCCTGCAAAAAAGGGTATCTAAATTGTTGTTTCAAAACTATTTCAAATCAAAGCGCCACCTTTTCTTACCTTTATCAAGGTCTGTTGCTTCCCTCTCTCCTGCAGACACCGGAGGAAAGCCAGCTGAGGAAACAAAATAGACAGAGGGCAAAACCATTCTGCAAGCAAGTGCTGCCATCTAGTGACCAAGAAACACTTTTCGGCCGTCCTAAACGGACTGAGACTGCCTGGGAACAAGAAGACGCGCTGCAATCACTGCGATTTACTAGGAACTGAGAAGCAGTGTTTATTACCTCTCCTGACAGTATGCGATTCGCGATCCTGTGCCGAGATACGCAGTCTAACTCCATGAATTTAGACGGGAGTATCTCTGCACAGGGTTGCATTGTTTCAGCGTGCTATGCTTCATTTGACGCGGGTAGAGTAATGTAAAAATGTGGGAAAGCATGTTCCAAGGGCAGTGCTTGTGTGATTGTTTCAATTTTTAAAGCCTGTTATGCAATGCTATTTGTTTTTGTTGACAAATGTAGGCTCAGGTCTTTCTGCAGAGAGACTGTGCATTCAGCTCACACGCCTATTGTGTCCTACGCTGTTTTCCAAGCGTGGGAGGGAAGTGTCAGGGGAAGGACTTGCTTTAGGGACATATCTTGAAGTCTTCATACAAAATTGCCATTTAAAAAGAAATGAATACTCTGTAAACTGGTGTAATTTGCAATAATAAATTCTGATACTTTATTAAGATTAATGCATTCTGAGAGGGCCGCTCCGCAAAACATTGCATTTTTTTTTCACTTGGGAAAAAAAATATATGTTGACATAGGCAGGTGATCTTTGTTAGGCATAGACACAACGGAGCAGCAGAACAGCCTCACGTCTTAGGGAAAGGATCTCTCCGCAAAATATTTACTCTTTGGACGTCTGCTATTACATAAATAGGTTTGTTTTTAATCTGCAGGAACCCTTCTAAACTAATCATATTTACTCCCCGATCCACTTTCCAGTTAAGACAAAGCGCTTGGATTAAGCTGAGCCAAACGGCCTTAAGTCTAAGTACTTCGGCTTAATTGGGTTGTGCGTCAAGAATACAGGCTTGTTTCTCTCACTACCCTGAAGCAATCCCATTCCAAAGCATGCTCACTTGGGGGGAAAAGTTGCATTGTAATCACTTGCGTTGACAGCTGTATAATGGAACATGTGCTTTGCGTGCATTTTTGTTAAAGGTAGCAAAGGCCATACTGCTCTGAACACTCTTATGTCAACACTAAATATTTTTATTAATTGTTATTTATTATTGTGGTTATCAAGATTACAGTCACATTTCATTTGTGGCAATAGACATATGGGAAAAGGCCTTTGAAAAGATGTGAAGCCTAATCCAAGTAAAATGAAGGACTTTTGTATTTCACTAATTTTGATGGAAGCAGGCATCCAGATTTTATTTTTGTTGAATATAAATGGGCCCTAGGATGGCTCAATTTTGGCTTGACTGTGAGTATTGATGTAAATGTGAAATGACTTATATCTCATTTCTTTTTGTATTTAATGAGCAAGAAGGGGGTAAGCTTGTGGGCTAATAATACTACTTGGAACAGAAATATAAGAACTAAGAAACCAGTAATAATACTTGTAGTTCAGTTTTATACACATTTATTCAGGAGTAGATCTTAGCATGTTTAGAAAGGCTTACTGCCATTTAAGAATGTATAGAAGTGAAGCCTCAGCATTTAGTGTTTCAGAGTGTTCCATTAGTATGCACAGTATTCCTCACAGCTATCCTATAAGATCTGTGTAATTTTCCTGCAGTGTTTGCACGACCACTGCAGGGCTAGGGACTAAATCAGCAAGATAGCATAGAACAACGGGGTATTTTGTTGAATTATTTGAATATAGCAAGCTCATTGGAAGCAGACAATTGCTTCTTGTTTTCTAGATGAATTTGTGCCAGGAGTGATACATCAACACCAGGTTTTAACCTATACAAATATTATTTAATGTGGACACTAAATAGATTTATAGAAGATGCCAGATTTTGAAGTGACACATTTGGAAGTCTTTTGTGCTGAAAATGCTTTCAAGAATTCCTTCATGATTACTGATAGAATTAGTTCAAATTTCTCCTCTCTAATCCACATAAAACGTCTCCTGATGTCATGTTTGGGAGGGCCTGCTATGAGACCTACCAGATTCAGCCTTCGCTTTTACAATAAAACCTAGGTAAAATTTCTCAACTTGTAAACCAAGATTTTGATTCTCGGATCTTTTATTCCCTTTGAACCAGGTGGCTTAAATACATAAAGTAAGCTCATTTCAAGGAAGCAGTTCCATATATCTCTTGCAAAAAAAAAAAACCCCAACCATCCTTGTTTATTTGGTATTATTTCCCTCTGTGGCAACAATGTGCATTTTGCTTCTTAAGTTAAAGAAGTTGCTGCCAGACATTCCTGGAGAACTGTCCTGACCCTTTTGCTGGCTTTTCTTCAGTATGTGCTGGGAAAGAGGAGCAAGAGAAGAGAGCAATGGAAGGTCATGGGAGATGATTTCTGATGGAAAAGAGGCCGCACATAGTGGGGGTAAGTGAAGGGGCAGCAAGGGGGGAAGGATGGAATGAGTCAGCATGACACAGATGTCCAACTTGAAACCGCAGGCCATTGCACGAGTCTCTCTGAAGCAAAATCCAGACAGCGTCTGCCTCTCTATAAATCTTCTCTCCCCTTTCCATTACTAGTTGGGTATTGTTGGCCCTAAGCCACCTGATTTGTCTATGATTTATTAGTTGCTATGCATTACATATGAGGTTCAGGTTTGCCGAAGAGTTCCCCTTTGCAGCCACTTTTGCATACAAATCAGCTACTGTGAAAGGGGTTTTCTTGCATCACTTCCATGTCACCAGGAATTTGGGTTGGGGAGTTCTGTTGGGTTGGGGAATTCTGGGGAGTGTGAGCATATCTGACTTGGCAAAAAGCAAAGGGAGTATTTTTATAAGGACTTCATTGGACCTGCTGCAACTTGTTGCATTGCCTTGCCTGGCAAAAGAGTTAGAGTGAGATCGAATCGGGCAGCAATCAAAAAATAAGGCTTCCTAAAGTTGACATGTAAATGTGGCCATGGAGACCATGTAAAAGGGGGAGAATGGGAAGAATAAAAAATGGCTTCCCTTCCTTTCTTTCAATATGTCCTTTATCACTGGAATTTCAGCTGTAAGCTCCTTGGTGCAGGGACCTTTTTGTTAGTTTTGATTTCTTTCGTAGCTGTATATATATGTATATTGTGTGTATGTATACACACACACATATACATATATACATACACACAAACTCACTTTCACACTTAAAATCTTCAGTATTAATTTAAAGGTCACAAGCTCTGTAGAAATAGCTTAAAAGCATTAAATTAAAAAAAAATGCCAGTCTACAATACAAATCTAATTCCTTGCAGTATTTCTTTTAAAAATCCATAATATTAATTATTATTGTTAAAAGTGAACAGGATAAATTTAACCTGTCTCCTGAATGGTGATAATGATAGTACCAAGATAGTCTCTTTAGGGAGAAAACTCCAAACCCACAACCTCATCAGAAAAAGGCCTCCTCTCTGGATGATGCCAATTGTACCTCTGAAGGTAGGGCACCGTGACAAAAGCTATGGAAGATTATCTCAGTTCTCAAGGATGTTCATGTTAATCAGTAATGTATCTTCTACATGGATGTTGCCAAATAAGAAACAACAACAACAATAGGTACTATCTACCTTCCAAGTGTAGGAGACATACATGGACATATAATATATTACAAATCAGTTTCTACAACTCTTTCTCAGGAATTTCAGTTTATAGCCCACTGCTGTAAGAATTCTGCTGCAGTGCCAAATTTGTCTTTTGGTTCCACAATTTTTACTTATTTAAAATATGTATAGGTCTACCCTGTCCACAAAAGTGTTCCAAGCAGCTCCCAACTACATTTAAACAGCACAACACCATAAAAATACTGTCCCCCCCAAAAAAATAAAATGATCTAAAATCAACAAAACCAGCAAGGAAAAGTAGTCAACTAATGCAGCACTTAAAAAATGGTAAACTATAGGAAGCAGCAGGAGGGAAAAATGAGGGCACACAGGAATCACAATAATCATTTTAAAGAAATGTTGTTTCAGCTTATGCTCTTCTTCCACACAGAAATAGCTGTCTACCAAATTCTTCACCAACACACCCCCATCACATTCCTCCCACTGATTTCAAGAGCAAACAGCTTTGATGGGGAGAAAGCATATGCTTGGCAGCAAGCAGGGAATCGCTTTGCAAGCATGGTCTTGCTCTCTTTTAGAAATAATGAAAAGAGGAAACAAATCCCATATTTCTCACAGACAGAAGTATGAATGACTCCTGGGATGTACCAGGGGCTGATGGGGAAGGGGGGGGTCAAAGGCAGAGTCCCTTAACACCTGAAATGTTGCCCTGCGATTCAAGCCAGGAGCTCTGCAATCTGTTTCTGAGTGGCATCTGTTCTGAAGTGTTTCTGAAGAAAGGAGTTGCTGTTGAGTGAAAGCGTTATGCCCTAAGAGGAGCTTGCTAAATATTACCTGCTTTTTTCCATCTGCCAGAAGTATTTCGGCTTTGTAAGATTTTGACTGCATCAAAACTAAAACTTGCTCCATAATTTTTTAAAATGTTGCTAATCACTGATCCAGAAAAAGTTCTTCCATTGAAATCAATGAGGCTTAAAGGTGCTTCTAAATTTGGCAGATTATTTGTTTTATGTATGGAACTGATGAAGCCAGAAAAAGTCAGACTTGAGTTAACTCTTTACATTGCCTGTCAAGCTACCATACATACAGAACCGATCTGTGCTGAGTTTTCTAGTGTATAGATATGAGCTTACTCATAACAATACTTCACACATAGATAGTGTTTTTGCTCAAAGTGCACCATGCACATTATATCACTAATATTTTCAAGGCCAATATTATTAGTGCCAAATAATGTAAGGGAACTAAGGTTGAAGGACAGTCACTTGCCTAAGGTCAGTGAGACTCCAGTAGAGCCAGGATTTGATGGCTCATGAGCTGTCTGACGTTATCCACAACTGATATTATGCTTTGCTTGCCAGAAATGAAACTATCTCAAGATACATCCCGTTTTTCATTTACCTATTCAGTTTCAGTTGCATTTTTACAGTTCATCTGTGATAAGAGTTTGGTTTTGGGGAAATAAAGACCAAGAGAAAGCATGACAAGACTCCAAACACTAAGTTATTGCCAAACACTAAGCCATTCTCCTGTTTGGGAAGAAGCCCCCATTAAGATCAAGTGATAATCTATTTCAAGATAGGCTGATTGAGAATGTTAGCTGCATATAAATCACATAGCAATCAATTGACGTTGAATGCACGCAACCCTATCTTTCCAGTAACCCAACTAGAGTTGATAAATTTTGCAGTTACTTCACTGGCTCACGTCCATGGACTTTGCCTGCATTCCTGGCTTGTTGGATTCCCGGAGATGCCAGGATACTGGAGGACAAGAAGAACCCTTGGTCTTACCAAATGGGACTTTGGTATAATAACTGGGATTGTGAATTACAAAAACCAGATGGTCAATGTGGTTGCATACAGCTATGTGTAATCTAATGCTCTGTTTGTCACTCTCTGTATAATACAAAATCCTAAGAATTACTAAATATTTCAAAAACCATGTTTGATAATAACTAATTTACAGATAAATTCCATGAAGATATGTCCTGGACAAAACAGAGAGAGAAGGAAAGAAAAGGGGGGGGCTGATAGCTGCCTCTATCAAAAGGAGTTTTATTGTTGTGCAGTGCTTACCCCAGTCTTTTTCCACTGACACTCTGGAACTTATCAAAAGCATTATGTGTCCTTGGCAAACCAGACACTCCAGTCTGTGTATAAAACCTAATTAAGCTAAGTGCTACCTGTAGCAAGGACCTTCAGCCTCACAGCAAATGCCGCTAACCAAAACAAGGCATCATTTTTCAGATCCATCCTTAATAACAACATGCTGAGAACAGAGTTTTTAGAAGGGAAGCCAGCTTTGTGATAAGGAGCTCAAATGAAACACGATTGCTCCTGTTTAGGTAGAGCAAATATTCCTTTGTATGCTTCGTTTTCTTTGTTTCTTTTTCCTGTTCTCTCGTTGACATTGTCTCATAATTAATCAGAGAATTAGCAAAGATTAATAGGAATGTGCAATAAAATAAATATGAATAATTTAGCAGTGGAACGGGACAACATTATTAGCCTCTGGGACAGCTCAGATCCCCATTCAGCCTCTAATTTCATATTCTGCTGTGTGAGTGATAATCAAATCTTTTGGATCATTAATGCAGGCATTTTAAACAGCGGGAGGGGGGCAGAGGGACCCGCGGCAACTGTATGATTCCAAAATGGTTTGGCGCGCAAGGATCACAGATCAATCAACCCAAACATAAGTCGCAATTTATGGAAGCAACCCTAAGCAGGTCTACTTGGAAGTAAGCCCCATTTTATTCAATAGAATTTAATCCCAGGAAAGTGTTCTCGGAATCATGGCAAGGAACTGCCAAGAAAGTGCTTCTACAGTTGTCTTGAGGCAGATGTTAGAAAACTGGATCAGAATATTGCATACCTTGGGCATCATATGGGGACCTGTGTTTAAAATATTTTAAGCAGTATACAAATGGGTATTCAGATATACAGGCACACATTTCTTATGTTCTTGCAGCAATTATGACATTGTTTTTAGAAGAAAAGAAGATGCAAGCTTTGGATGACATGATTATGTGATTGTATAAACATCAGAGAGAGGACAACTATCCTGGAGAGGTTACTAAGTAACAACTGTTCAATACCTTCCTTTGGACTTCTCGGATAGACCACTTAACTATCTCAGCTTTCCCAGTGATCATCTCATTTATCTAGGATTATTGCACTGAATTTACTGTTTGGTTTTCTTCCAGAACTGAAATGTCAAGTCCAGTGTCATGTATGCAGTAGCTTTGTGCCGTGAGAGCTCAACAGATCCACCAAAAGCTGCTAGCAGTTGATCTTTGGATAGAGCTAGAAATAAATAAATCCTCTTTAGCAGATCAATATTCATCCCATTTAATGCTTGATGTGAAACTTGTGGATTTGGGGTGGTAATGCTGATGTACAGCTAATCGTTGAAAATGGGCATTAGGGCTTTTATAGCATGGCAACATATTGTCAGACAGGAAGGGGGAGAGAGGATTGTGCGCAGCTGGGTGTGTGTGTACTCTTGAAGCAACATTTATGCATAATTTTGTAATTCATGCAGAATGGCTCACAGTAGGGTGATTTTATAAAATATCATGTGGGTGATTTTCATTCCTAGAATATATTAGGAATTGGGGGTAATGCTGCAGTCATTACAGGGATAGCAACAATAATTAACATCACACCTTGTGCCAGTGCTAGGCTACATTTCTTCCACCAGCTCAAGCCTCTTTGTATCAGAAGACACTCCACCATCAAAGAAATGGAATCCTAGCATCCAATCCACTGTATTTGTAATTGGTTGTTTTCCCTGAGAGTTCACCTACCATCTTGTTAATCTTTATGTAAAGCTTGCAAGGTATGTCAATGTAATTATCTCCTTATTATGGATGGGAGATGATAGTGGTGTGATTAGAAACAACCAATAAATCCTAGACTGAACTAAGGTTTTAATGTAGAGTTCCAAGCTCATAGCACATAATCTTAATGCCTCTCCAAGCAAATTATTTTGTTAGTTTTTAGCTCTAGGATGCAGTTGCAGCTTTTGCCTTGCTGGAATAAATGACATTTTATAATTAATAGAGTTCTACCTCTGAGGGTCAGTTGTAAGCATGATTAAGCAAATATTTCTTTCATACTAATAGCCAAGGTGTCTTGCCGGTCAGTATTCCTGCACTGTATCATTCTTATGTTTGTTTGTTTTGTTTGAAAGTGCTTGGAATGATCAAACTGTATAACATCAAGAAGTATTCATTACATAAAATGTGGGTGGTGAGGGATTTTACCTTCTCCTATCATGTAACATGGTTGATGTTTCTCTGACAACATGCCCATTGTCTGGTGGGAAAGTGGTTCTTGATTCCTCTACTTCTCCACTTAAATTATGTTTTATTAGTTGAGAAATGGAGGTAAGGCAGCATGGTATAGCCTAATCTTGTCAGATCTCAGAAGCTAAGCAGGGTTCATGCTTAGATGGGAGACTGCCAACGAAGACTCTGCAGAGGAAGGCAATGGCAAACCATCTCTCCTTCTCACCTGCCTTGAAACAGCCCCTTGCTGTGTTCACCGTAAGCTGACTGCTGCTTGACTGCACCTTACACACACACACAGTTGAGAAATGTGAAAAGAGTATTTTCTATAGCAATACCTTAGACGATTACTGTACAATGACATGGATAGTATAGCTTTCAAGTGCCATATATACTATTTTGCTGATGAGATGTTCATATAGGACTTTCAGAAATGTAATTTTTGTGTGCACTTCATGCAATAATTTGAAACATTTTGCCTGCCCAAGATATTTCTGGAGAGCACAGAGGATCCTCTTGCCTGATTTTTCTTTCCATCATGGGAAGTATAAAGCCATTAATGAAGCCTGACCAGCTTATTTGAAAGTTAGAGTAATATGGTAGCAAAATCCTCCTGAGACAGTAGCTAAAGGAAGCTCTGAGCAGATGGCTAAATAGAATTCATCTTTGTTTGTTATCCATGTTCTATGTTCAAATATATTGTTGAAGTCAGAACAAAAAACACATTCACAAATCATTGGAAATGGTTTAATATGTGTGGAAAGCTGTGCAGCCCAAAATTCTCTCAGTTTTATGAATCCATTCCAAAGTTCTGCTTTTTTTAAAAAAGAACTATGCATAAAGATTTTTAGCTTTGGTTATACAGATTCTTCACATTCTTCCCATCACTGAGGATAGCTGGAGTTCCCCACTATTAAGGGATAATGCTTGATCTGAAGAAAAAAAAACCCAGACCCTTCTGCTATACGTTGAAGCCCAAGAATGGCTAGTTTTATTCTTTTTTTCTCTCTCAAAGATCCTTTGAAGTCTAACCTGCATAGCAAACATTTGTTATTCTGAAAGAAAGGGAAAAGATGGTCGCCTGCCGAATTCTTGTTTTTGTTTTTTCTTCTGTCTTCAGAACAGATAGGCGGGTTCAGACAGGAAGTCTATCTTGAAAGGCTGGAGCAAATCCAGTGGGATTAAGCACAGCCGCACAGGGCCCTCTGTGTGATTCCGAGTTCCTTTCTTAGAGTCATAGCATGGAAGGAGAACTCACACATTCATTCTGCTGTCAAACTCTTTGTGCACAGCAAACCCTGACAGAAAGACAGAGACTTTACTAGCTCCATTATCATACAGACATCCTCCTTCTGCATGGAAGTAAAAGGCATTGAAATCAGTGGGACACATGCCTTTGCAATCTGTTTTGGATGATGGGTATTCTTCAGCCCATGTAGGTCATTCCCTATGGAATTAGCACATGCTGAACTGGCCACCTGAACCTCCAAGGACCCTCTCCCATCACTGGCCACTTCACATGGAGGGAAATTGTCAAAATATACTCAGTCGAATGAATAATCTACATGTGCTGCCCCCTGGAAATCAGACTGTTAAGGAAGGAGAGAACTGATTGATAAATGGAAATGGATTATGGACTGATTCACACATTGCCCTTTCCATGCAAGAGGGTGTATCATTGAGCTCCTCACATGTGTATTGACCTCTAGAAAAAAGGGAGCTGGTAGCTAATACTAGTGCAACCTGGAGATTCCCCCCTTCCCCCACAAGGCCATTCAAGACTAGCTGGCACCCAGTCACCATGAACCTGGGCTTCTCCAGCAGTACCTTTCTAGCAATGACTGTTTCCTTCAGCAGAAAAATAGGCACAGCCTGTTACTTACTTTCCTTGACCTGGATGGCCCAGGCTGGCTCAATCTCAGTAGTGCTCAGAAGCTAAGCAGGGCTGGTCCTGGTCAGCATTTGGATGGGAAGCCACCAAGGAAGCCCAAGGTCGCAACGCAGAGGCCGGCAATGGAAAATCCCCTCAGAATGTCCTTTGCCCTGAAAACCTCAGGGGATCACCATAAATTGACTATGAGTTGCTGGCACTTTCCATCACCACTACTTACTTGTTTCTGATAATTTGTACAAAAAAAGGTACATATGGCGGGAAGGGGGGATGCAACTGGTGGTTTCCTAAAGTTAGCTTGGTCCCAAGGGGGTATGATCACATTCTAAGGATCTCTACTTGATATGAGGACAGAATGATAGGGAAAGATTGGTAAACACTATAGGTATTGTGAACTTTATTGTGAACATGTTCAGAGAATGCTGATCACTCACAAGCCCTTGGTTCATCTCACCTTTGCCATTCAGTGCCTGACTGAAGCACAGCCCCAAGAAGCTTTGCAGCTGTGCACTACTTTAAGTAGCGAAGCTTCATTTCCTTCCACATTGATATTCTGGATGCAACAGGAAGAATGACAGCTGCAGTATTTGTTTGCTCTCATATTTGGGGGTGACCGATGCAGTACATGCAAATTTACTTCCCAGGGGGAATGGATGGTTGGGTTAGGGAAAACTATGACCTCTCCTATGGGGTTGTGTTGAAATACACATGTGCAAATTGCTGCAGATCTAGACACATCAGCAGCCACAAAAGTTGATCAGACAGACACGAAGAGCAGAGTAAGACTTTAAAAATACACAAGAATTATTCATATATGATTGACTTCTATGTTAATTCTTCATTTAAACAATAGGCAGTCGAGCATGACAAGACACTGGGGACAGGTGGGGTGGTGGTTAATGTGCACTGTGCATATATGGCAAGTAACCTGGTGAACAGGTTCAACCTGCTTGCAAGTAACCCAGACTGCTTGCCAAGCAATTGGCTCACCATTCATGGCAGGCAGGCAGGCAAGAAATCAGCCAAACCATCAAGTGCCTGAGCATCTCTGACAAACACTGGGACTTGATTACACCTGTACCCCAGTGTTCAAAGAAGTCCCATCCCAAGTTCAGCTTTTTTGTCCCACTGAACTATATGGACAAGAGTTAAGCATTTGCTGTGGTTTAAGCCTATGACATAGGGAATGGCTCACACTTGCATGTATAGCACGTGATGTCTCCAATTTTGAGTACTGTACATTTAAAAACCAACAGGTTGATTTGGTGTGATAGAAATGTTCCATTAACACATATAAACCATCACTTCATTTTGCAGTCTTCAAGTACTGAACATAGACACATGAACCAGTCACCAGGGGCTTCAGAATTCAAATTTAATCCAAGCCTGCTTTTCCACAGGATTCTCCTGGAGTGCTTGTGCCCTACCACTGTTTGGATTTTGGACTAGCTTAGCTTTGTTTTGTTCATACAGCTATTTTGCTGTGTTTTCCAATCTTTGCTTTCTAAGTATTTCTGATGAAATGCCTGTATTGTGGAGGAAATAAAATCGTGATAATGCTGAGAAATGCTTCTGATACAGCTTGTAGTTCCTTCCTTTCTTATAGAGTCAGAACTGAAAATGAACAGCAGAGGGAGCCCCAACATGGCTTAAATCAAAAGAAGTCAAACACAATCCTGTCAGGAGTTGTACTTGGGGGGGGGGCAGCCAATGCTGCCCTCTTTTGGAGCTCTTTACACAACACACTTTTCTGTCATCTTCTCTAAAGTTCCTCCCATCTCTGCATGTTCACCTCCAAAATTTCAGAGCAAACAAACATTGCATCTGTCCCTCTTTCCTGCTACACCCAGAATACCAAACAATGACCCACATAATTCCCTTCAGTCTTTCTCGTCTCTCCAGGCTGATTTGGGTATTTGTGTAATGTATTGCCAAATTGGAGATAATCATGCACTATGCTAAGTCAATATTTCTTTTTTTAATATCCATATATTTATCAATAGATCAGTGGTAATCCCCTTGTATGCTGACACGGGGGAATTGCCTGCAGTTTCCAACTTTGCTTCATATTCCACACCAAAGGCAGGCTATTTGCTTTAGCAGCTCACACAAGAAGTTTGAACCGAAATCACTTTCATGTTTGCCTTAACTCTTTTCCTCCCTCCCCTTCTGTAAATAAATGAAAATCAAATACTAACAATGTCACTCGGTTATGCAGCATGGATGATGATCCGTGGAGATGATAATATGAATGTAAAATTTCCACATATTAAGATGTAGTCAGGACTGTACTAAATCTTCACCCATTTTACTTTCTCAGGGCCAAAGTTAACACTTCAGGGGGGGGGAGGTTGAAATATTTCCTGACACATTACTTGTTCATTTTCTGTCTTTTGTTATAGTGATCTGTTGTTGTTTCAGCAGCTATTTCAGTGCCATAAAAACAAGCAAGCGAGCAAACAGAGGACTATTTTCTCCCTGGACTATTTTCTCCCCACATGGGGTAGTCCCAGCCAATTGGAGCTGATGAGGTAAACATCAGAAGCTACACAACTAATCAGAGGTGGCTATCATGAGGACATCACAAAGGAAAGAGAGGGCCTTTCTTCCTTGTTCTCATTCTGAAAAGTCAAACTCTTCCACTCCATTTCCCAGCATCCCTGAAAAAAAATTGCAAAAAGAAATAGATGCTTTCTCCACTGCACAAAGATTCTGCAAAAAGTTTTAAGTTTAGCCCAATAGGTAATTCATTAATGTACCCAATTAGGTGGCTGTGTTGGACATTCAAATGCTTATTTCAGTTGCAATAGCTACGCCAATAGTAGTTTGGCTATGCAGGATGATGGTACTGCTGTATTGTCCTCATTCTCAGTTGGATTTGTGTTGTCCTCATATTGCCTATAAAGTCATGGACTACATCAGAAGGTATCAGCACTAATTGAGTGGAATACCTAGGTTCCTATTGTTCATTCTTCCCATATGGCATTTCCATGTTTCTGAAGAGCTTCTAGGATCACATGACTGGGGCTATGGTCTTATGCTTTTCCTTCCCTCTTCCATGAGCCTCTTCCTCCAGACAAATGTTCTTATCACTAATGGAACACAGCTTCTGAACTAGCCACATCTTACTGCAGCCCTGTAGCTAAACAATTTTCGGTGAGGGGGCATTGAGGGACATGAATCACTCTGTTGTCACAAAAAATAATAATAATTTCCAGGCTAGAGCAGAGGATGGCCAGGTCCCCCAGCACACCCTCGGCCTGGAAGCTGGTGAACTCCTGGAACTGGGGCAGCCACCAGATGGCCTACTTGCACTCCAGTTCCACATGGAAGAGCTTGTTGCTGTCTCAGCCAAACATGTACTCGCTGGGCCCCTACTCTGAGCTCCACTGCACAAATTCCACCACAGACAGCACCTTCTCCGCTGCTCCAGGAGGGAAGGAAAAGGTGAGGGGCTGAGCAGGAACCAGAAAGACTCCTGGGGTGGTGGGGCAGTGCTCCATGTCTTCCAACCACTCACACAGGGATGGGACTGGGAAACAGAGCAGCTGGATGAGGAAGGGCCGAGCCTCTCTCAGCAGCAGGACTGAACCCTCTGAATGCTCCCAAGCAAAGCAGTGCCTTTCCCCCATCTTCAGTCCCCTCTTGGAATGGGATGAAAGAAGCTCCCCACCATGAAAAGGCTGTCATGCCTACACATTTCAATTAAGGTGTGTTGGCTTGCAAGGCAAAATGGAAGCTGGGACAATGGGCAGTGGTATGTCTCACGCATTGATGGCAAGGAAGGCGGGGCGGGCTCTAAGTTTTGGTGGGGGCACTGAAAATTCAGGAGAGGGTGTCGCCCTGTACATCACATGCTAGCTATGGCTCTGTCTTTGTGTCTCATCAAGTTGATTCCAATAGACTTAGAAAGGCCTCAGTTTACAAATGCACTGCAAGAGGACTCTCTGCTTACTCATTTTTTTTCAAATTTGCCCACAGTGGGAGGGGGATCTGGGAAAGTTCTCAGGAATTGCTGTGATAAGGACTCATTATCATAATACCTGAGATTTTTGAGCACTACTATGCATCTAAGGAGGCTAGGAACACTTCCATTTTTTCAGCATCCCTAGACTTTGTGGCAGATACGTACACAGCAGAATTCAAGACATGGGTACTAGACCTTACCCACTCTTCCTTGGAGTCTTCCTCATGGTCTCTCTTACCCTGAGAAAAGGCCAGTTTCTGGCCTTTGTGGCTCAGGAGCTGCCTTTTCCCTTCTGAATAAGGAAGACATGGAGGTCTGACATGGCTGGGAAACTTGGCTTCCAGCCAACCAATGCCATGAGCAAGTGCACAGAGGCAGATTTGTTCCACTCTGCCTACTGTACTTGCTTTTCAGAGCTGCCTCCCTATGTTTTTACAGTGTGAAATTTCCTGGGTCATTTGGAGTCAAGCAGATATACTTTGGGTCATTTCAGATTGTCCTGGAAAGGGTTCCGTTTCCCTTGCTTCGCATTCCTAATTTAGCAGGATGCTTATGTATCTAAATAGGCCTGGTTTGAGTACTGGTTAGACTTTGAGTGGATAGGCTGGGCTTAGAGTTGCCAGCCTCCAGGTGAGACTGGGAGTTCTCCTGGATGTACAACTAATTTCCATATGACAGATATCCACTCACCTAGAGAAAATGGCTGTTTTGGAGGGTGGACTCCATGGCAGCAGCATCAGTGTCAGCAGCATCAGCAGCATCTGGCACCCAATGAGAGACTTGTGGGGAAGGCAGCATCTTGAGGGGGGAAATTAAAAACAAAAATATGGCCTCATTTACTTACAGGAAATTCTTACCACAGAGTTCCTTGTGATTCCTAAAGCTACCTAGAAGTAGTTAAAAGGTAGCTTTAGGAATCACCAGAAACTCTGTGGTAAGAATTTCCTATAAGCAGACAAGGCCTTATTGTTCTTTTAATTTTTTTCTCCTGCCACCACTTTGAGTAGTGGTGGGCAAGACCTGGTTTGCTGACTAGGAAATTTAGGAGGACACTGAAGGTTGCTAAATGCCTGGAGCCAGGGTGAAATTGGGTAATCTGTATTAAGGAGTGGAAGTTTAATAAACCTGTCCTGATTGCTGGCACACAGAGGCAGTTTCTAGATGTCAGAGTTAGTAAAGCAATTCCAGGGTCAGGTGTCAAAATACAGTTCCAAGGTTCAGGCACAGGGTAGGCAACACTCACAGCTTCAAATCTGAATCCAAGAACAAGGATACAGGACAGGGTCAGAGAAAAAGAAGTCAATCTTGTTGCACAGGCAGCAAAGTGAGTGTTAATAGAGGTGTGCATTTAGCATAAACCAAGCCAAAAAAATACCTGAAAAGTACCTTACCAGTATTTGCTGGGGCTGGCTCCTCTTGCAGCTCAGTTTAAACTGAGCTGCAAGAGGAGCCAGCCCAGGATTGGCTGGGGCAGCATGGAGTTCTCAGTTCCTACTGCCCTGGACGAATCTGGGCTGGCTCCTCCAGCTGCTCCAGTTCTCCATTATACCCCATGGGGACCACTGACTGCCTCCTCCTGCAGCCCATCTGCCATTGGCTGTGGGTTGGAGTCAGGTCTGCTGGCTGCCTCCTCCACAGAGGAGTCTTCAGCATCTCTCTGCTCTGCTGAGCTTGGCTGGTCCATGACAAAGCCACAGTTCAGCTACTTATATACAAGCCCAATTGAACCCGATCTCAGTTTTGTGGCATCTTTAATTTCAGAATGGGTGGGCAATGGGAAGGATCCTAGGGAAGGATCCTGTGTACAGCTCATGGCCTGATCCTCTGTAGATCCGATTCAGAGTCTGTATTGTTTTTCAGATGTCTATTGGATATTTGATGGAATAATCCATTCATTTCTCAATTATTTCAAAAACAAACTGTGGTAGATCACTTCTGCCTATGTAAGGCATAGATAAACAAGAAGCAGTAGGTCTTATCTCAGCATCTCTAGCTGCAGCATCTGCAGGGACCAGTCATACATTAAAGCTACTTCTGTTACATAATGAATCACACCAAAGCCTGTTGTTTTCACTGAGCTCAGGAGAGGCAGGGCTAAAGAAATGTGAATATCCATGTGTCCGTAAGGCACTACTCAACATCCATCTGAGCAGGGAGATGTGTGTTGAAGATGTGTACACCTGAGTGCAGGGAAAACATATGAAGCTGCTCTTCAGCCCATAGCACTTCAGTCCACTTAGCTAATTTCCCCCTGTACTCACATTTCATTTCTATATTCTTTACTGCTGTTCTTCTGTTACCCCCCTAAACTAAAAAGCTAAAGGAACAAGATGGTGCATTAAAGCAGTGACAATGGTGCGCCACGCATTTGTTACAACTCTGAAATTGTCCCAAAGTTCAGGGGGATGGCTCAGTGAACTTCAGATGGTTAGCTCACTTCCAAATGTTTGGGTTCTCCATCATGTTAAATGTATTTTAGCATGGTAATGTGACAAAAGGAATTCCACAGTACAAACAAGAATCCAGACCATTGATTTATGTGGGCATGTCAGCCCAGAATCTAAATACAGCTGCCTTTCCTTCATATGTTTTCTGCACATTTCAGCTAGACAGCACTTTCCCACAAAACATTGGGACAGAACCCATTTGTCTTTAAAAGAAGCAAATTTAACTTCAAATGGCCCCTTCACACACACACACACACACACACACACACACAAAACCATCAGATTAAAGACATGTACAACTGACTGAGTTCAATTTGTTGTTTTTCTTTATTCTTTGTTTTTATATCTAAATTATTGAAGTCTTTGCCCCCAGTAACGCCCCACACCCCCGCAGGCTCAAGAAAATTGAGAAGACTGGACTTGAGAAAGGATAGCATAAGCTTGTGGTGGTTTTACCACCACAAACATTAAGAAGTGGGCTTTACATCTGTTGTTTTGGCGATTTCACAGCCAAGTATCCCTGTCTGTCTATGACTGTTTCCTGGTGCTGGGATGGATCACTCACCAATGGGAAAGCATTTTGCTGAATGTCCTTTTGGTCAAATGCCAGTTTTCAGCAGAATAAACATCCAATGTGTAAACATTTTCAATAATGATGCCACCTCTCACCTGACCCCAGGCTCTCTGGAAGGCTGGAAGACCTTGAAGTCTTAGGGG
>NW_015167548.1:897698-948735 GCF_001447785.1 Gekko japonicus
CCTCTGTTCATGATCAGGAAGAAAAGCAGCACAAGCAAGAGCTAGAAAGTAACTGAGAAAAGGGGATCTTGTACCCCACATCAGACAAGAGCACCTGTTCTTACACCCTTGTACATTGGCCTCACCCAAAGTGATTGTGGGTTAACTATGAAAGGCTGTAAATGTGCAACAAAATCTTTGATACATTGTTATTATCGGCCCTGGGATCTGCTTCATACAACATCTTTATCAATGATTTGTATGAAGGGATAGAGGGAATACTTATTAAATTTGCAGTACCCCACATCAGACAAGAGCACCTGTTCTTACACCCTTGTACATTGGCCTCACACACAGCCATGCCAAGCTCCCAAAGTGATTGTGGGTTAACCATGAAAGGCTGTAAATGTGCAACAAAAATTTTGATACATTGTTATTATCGGTCCTGGGATCTGCTTTGTACAACATCTTTATCAATGATTTGTATGAAGGGATAGAGGGAATACTTATTAAATTTGCAGATGATACTAAATTGGGAGGTATCGCAAATATGGTAGAACACAGGGTCAGGATACAGGATGATCTTGACAGGCTGGAAAACTGGGCTAAAACAAATAAAATGAATTTCAATGGGGATAAATGTAAAGTTCTGCATTTAGGTAGGAAAAATCAAAAGCATAATTATAGGTTGGGGGAGACATGTCTTGTCAGTAGTATGTGTGAAAAGGATCTAGGGGTTTTAGTGTAGACCATACACTGAACATAAGTCAGAACTGTGACACAGTTGCTCAAAAGGCAAATGCCATTTTGGGCTGTATCAACAGGAATATAGTGTCCAGATCATGCAAAGTGATAGTACCACTTTACTCTGCTCTGGTTAGACCACACCTAAAGTTTTGTGTTCAGTTTTGGGCACCACAATTTAAGAAAGATATAGACAAGCAGAAATGTGTCCAGAGGAGGGCAATGAAGATGGCGAGGGGTCTGAAGACCAAGTCCTATGAGGAAAGGTTGAAGGAGCTGGGTATGTTTAGCCTGGAGAGGAAATGACTGAGAGGTGATTGGAGTTCCCGGCCTCCTGGCGAAGCCGCTGGAGGTCCAGTGGCTGTTTTGCTGCCCCAGAGGATGTTGGGGGCAGCAACAGAGCCATGACACTATGCGTCATGACTTGGGGGGTGGGGGGAGCCGGCTCGCTTAAATGGCCGGGCTCCGCTCCCACCCAAAGCAGTCGTAGACTCATGCTCGTGAGTTGAGCACACAGGGAGGAGCGGTGATCTAGCTGGTAGGCCCGAAGTGGAGGTCTCAGCGTGACTGCTCCATCAGTGGAGACTGCTCCCTCGGCTTCATGATAGTGGTGGCGTTCTAGGCAGCAGCGGCTCTTTGGGCAGTGGTGGCATCTTTCTGGTGGCTTCCAGGCAGCGGACGGGGTCCTTGGGCTGGTGGCGGAGGCTTGAGGAGATGGTGGAGAGTACTGGTTTAAGCAACGGTGTAAGCCCTCTCCCCGCAGCAGGGTTCCCCAATAGGCATTGAAGACTGTGGGTGGCTTTATTCGGTTCCCAGCGGCACAGTATGAGCAGCGGTTGGCCCAGGGGCAGTTAGGCAGCCACCAGAGGAAGAGATCAACCTGCACAGCTTACCCAGGGGTGGGTAAACAGTGCCTATAAAGATAATATTAAGAAAACCCCGGCAGCAGTCTTTCACCCCAGGGAGAGAAATTTGAAGGCATAGGAGAAGCAGTTGGTCCAGAAGGCAGTTAGTCGGCCATGGGGGTAGGGTGCTAACTGGCCCAGCCTGCCTGGTGGACAGCAACAGGCAGCTCCTTTGGTTGGTTTGGTGGGAGAAGCATTCACCTTCCCCAACGGCCCAGCATTCAAACAGCCAGGGTGGTTTAGGTGCTTAATGGCCCCCTAGTAGTCATTGGGAAGGATTACTGAGGCGGCCATTTTGAGTGTGGCCCCTTTAAGAGTGGCCATCTTGAGTGGGTCCATGGGTTAGCAGCCATCATGGGAAGGTCCTCTGGTGGTGGCCATTTTGAGGTGGGCCTTTTCTGGTGGCCTGGAGCACCCTCCTTCCTGTGACCTGCCTAAATCCCTGCCTAAACAATCTTTTCAGGCGCAAGTGTTGGCACGTTTAGCTCTTCTTGAGGACCAACAGAGTGAGGTGGCATCAACATTGGGGCAGCTGGTCCAGAGGCAGCACACAGATGGCAAGCAGAAGAGCCAGGGCACAGAGGAGCTCCAGGTGGAGCTTTATAAAGGCTTTATAAAGGCCCACCAAGGAGTGAAGGTAAGGTGGAAAACACCGGCCTGGGTGGGACATACTGGCCTTGGAGCCCGGGCACTCAAGGCACCCCAGGATATCCAGCACACACCACACAAGGCAGTTTTGGGCACCCAATGTCGGGCAGATGGTCATCCTATGCGGGATGGGGGGTGTAGCCCCGCCTCCTCCTCAGGGTGTTTGGCCTGGATGAGGATGTTCAAATTCAGGTCCTGGTTTTGTGAATCCGGGGGGTTCAGGTTATGACTCGGTTCCAGCAGGTGCCATTCCATTTGGAGACTTGGCCTTGCCACTTGGAGACCACTTCTCCATTGCCACCAGGGAAAAAATCCTCAAGGGAGAGTTTGTGGATTTCTTCAAATTATTATACAGGGATTTGGAGAAGAAAGATAAGGAGGACCTGGATGAGCTGGAGAAGGAACACTTGAAGAGGCGTACTGTTGACAGGACCTGGGCAAATTGGTTCCCAGGATTCTTAACTTACGCGGCAGGGATAGCAAGGCACCAGCCATGGAGGGCTTCAGCGATGCTCCAGTACCAGGGCTCTACTGGTAGCAGGAGCTCCTTTGCATATTAGGCCACACACCCCTAGTGTAGCCAATCCTCCAAGAGCTTACAGAGCTCTTCTTACTGGGGCTACTGTAAGCTCTTGGAGGATTGGCTACACTAGGGGTGTGTGGCCTAATAGGCAAAGGAGCTCCTGCTACCAGTAGAGCCCTGTGGACATCATTTATAAAGGTTACACCGATTTCCCAAGCCCTGCATGGCTTCAGTACGATAAGGAGTTCAGGATGAGGGCAGCCATGAATCCAGCCTTAAGATGGGACCAGATTCACCTGCACTTATGGCTGCAAATCATGTCTCCCGACTGGCGGTTTGGCAATGAGAGGTCAGATAGTGGCCACTTTGTCTGCAAGTCACAAGGTCAGGCAGGTACCCGTGCCCAAGCCAGGCAGACAGTTTAGTGATGGTTTGCTGAGAGTTCACCTCCCATGGGACATGCAGCCGCAAGTCATGCTCCTTCAGGCATGAATGCCCATTGGGCACAGGGCCCCACACCATCTCAGGTTGCCCCAAAACAAAGGGTAGGTCAGGCAGCAAGGGAGGTAAGCATTTTGGAGGAGGCAGTGGTCATAACCCCCCTCCTGACAAAGGGTCCCAGCCCAATTAAAGTTGAGGGGCATGAGCGTTGGTTGAGGGATTACCCCAACTGATGGGATGGCCTTTACCTCTTGGAAGGTTTCATGCTAGGGTTCAGGATACCTTACCAAGGGAAGAGAAGTATAGTGCTTCTAACCTGAAATCAGTTAAAGGAATGAAGCACACAGTTTGGGGAAAAAATGATAAGGAGTGTAGGAGGGTTCTTGGCCCGTTCCGTTCCCCACTGGTTGACAATTTGAGGGTTTCCCCATTGGGAGTTGTGCCGAAGAAGGCACCTGGTGAGTTTCACCTCATTCACCACCTGTCCTACCCACATGGGGACTTGGTGAATGATGCCGTACCGGAGGAGTTATGTTCAGGTAGATACACCTCTTTTGATCAGGCCATGCAAGTGGTGCACCGGTGTGGGCAGGAGGTGGAATTGGCAAAGTGTGACATTAAGTCAGCCTTCTGTCTCCTCCCGGTTCACCCGGCTGACTTTCAGTTGTTGGGTTTTGTTTTTGACTGCAAATTTTACATGGATAGGGCCCTTCCCATGGGGTGCTCAGTATCCTGTGCTGCTTTCGAGAGGTTCAGTTCCTTTTTGAAATGGGCCTTGTGTTTCAGGACAGGATTATGCAGCACTGCCCACTATCTTGATGACTTCCTGTTGGTAGGAGGAAAAGATACGGGTCAGTGTGAATTCTTACTGACCAGCTTCATGAACTTGGCGAAGGAACTTGCCCAGGAAAAAACCAAGGGCCCTACTACCACTCTGACTTTCCTAGGGATAGAAATTAACATAGTGGAGCAGCTGTGTAGATTACTGGCTGACAAATTGGATGCACTGCAGGTGCTGATTGACACGGCCAGAGCAAAGAAAAAGATCACCTTGCTGGAGTTGCAGCAGCTGGTCGTTTGTTGGGCCGAGCATTTGTTAGGAGGCTGTGTGAGTCCATGAAGGGTCTCCATCTCCCGCACCATAGGACCAGGGTCACCAAGGGGATAAGGGACTACCTCTTTGTATGGAAGGAATTTTTGGATTCATACAATGGGGCGTCCTTTTGGTGGGAAGACCTTCTAGTCTAGACCTTCTAGTCTAGAGCTAGTTTGGTGTAATGGTTAAGTGCTGGACTCTAACCTGGGAGAATCAGGTTTGATTTCCCACTCCTCCACTTGCACCTGCTGGATGACCTTGGGCAAGCCATAGTTCTGGCACAGCTGTTCTTGAAAAAGAGCAGTTTCTGTCGGAGCTCTCTCAGCCCCACCTACCTCACAGGGTATCTGTTGTGGGGAGGGGATGAGAAAAGGATAGTAAGCCACTCTGAGACTCCTTTGGGTAGTGAAGGGCGGGGTATAAATCCAATCTCCTCCTCCTCCCTAGTCAAAGCTGAACAGCCGGTCACATCTGATGCTGCAGGCTCCTCCGGCTTTGGAGTTTTTCCGTGGACACTGGTGTGCTGAGAAATGGCCTGAGGAATGGTTCCAGGCAGGGTGGGTCAAGGACCTGACCTTGGGATTTTTTCCAATTGTCATAGCAGTGTGGATTTGGTCAATGGAGCTTGTCAACCAGACTGTCATCTTCTGGTGTGACAATCTGTCCACAGTGCACGTGATTAACTCATTGACATCCAGATCTCCTAGGGTCATGGCCCTGGTCAGAGCCTTCACACTCTGTTGTTTGCAGAACAATATTTTGTTCAAAGCCAGGCACGTCCTGGGGGTCAGTAATGGGGTTGCTGATGCTCTCTTCCACAAACAGAAGGAGAGATTCCACCAGCTGGCTCCGGAAGCCAACCAGTTCCTGGTTCGGATGCCGGTGGAGGTGTGGCAGATTGGCGGGCTGAAGCCGACAGGATGATAAGTTTAGCAGTTTCTGTCCTTTAGGGAAGAAGCCGGTCTGAGACAGGTTTGGCCCATTCCGGTGGCCCATTTGATGCAGTTTTGTGTGTCACTGAGAGGTAAGGGCCTGTCAGCACGTTCTATTAGAGGCAAGCTGTCATCTCTCGCTATTCCAGCAAGGCATCGGGGTTTGAGGAGAAGACGGGTGACTTCTGCATTAGGAAGATGCTCAAAGGCTGGTCACGGGAGGGTGGCAAGGTTGTAGACTCTAGGGAACCATTGACCCCAACAGTGCTGATGGGGCTTAAGGCACAGTGGCACACACTTTGCAGGGATGGGTATGAAGCCGCACTGTTCCATGCAGCATCACTGGTTGCCTTTTGGGGGGCACTGCGGATCAGTGAGTTGGTGGCTGGCTCTTGCCAGGATGCATCTGGCCTAGTGCTCGACCAGCATGATATTCACATGCTGGACTCCAAAGTTAGGATCATGCTTCGGCGGTCAAAGACCGACCATTTGGGCAAGGGTTCTGTTATCGATCTGGGCCAGTGTTCCGAGGCTGAGTTATGCCCGGTGCTGGCATTATGCCAATATTTAGGCATGCGGGGCGAGGGTGTAGGCTATTTGTTTCGACATTGGGATGGCACTCCCCTCACAAGTTTCAATTTTGGACCCTAACACAGAAAAGGCTGGTCCGGTTGGGATTAGGCAGATTCCACTTCGGAACCCAGTCCTTCCAGATTGGAGCAGCTTCAACAGTGGCAGCCATGGGGTATTCCAATAGTGAGATTCAGCAGATAGGTCGCTGGAAATCATGTTGTTACAGGGGTTACGTGCGGGATTGAAAAGTTTAATGTTATGTTTAGGTTATTAATAGGGTTCCTCTTACAGGTGCTGCAGGCCGCAGGGTGTCTGTGGCCACAGCATGATCTTTTGGGCCACTCACCGGGCCAGGAGGACACCCATTGGTTCTTAACTGAGCCTTAGCGAGTGTGCTGTCATAGAATGGTTGGGAAGGAGGGGCATGAGATAGCCTGCTCTCCTTCCCCTGTTATTCGAAGAGAGGCAGGGGCCTCCTCCACACGTTTTGGTGGTACACTTAGGCAGGGCCCTTGTGTTACAAGCTGAGGCTGACCTTGCGATAATAAGAGCAAGGTGGCCCAGTGTGCAGATAGTCTGGTCAGCTATTCTGCCCTGCCAGTTTTGCATAACTTGGGAGACCCTTGCTGCATTGATCATGCCAGGCGTAAGGCTAACAGACAAATGAGAAAGGCCATGGAGGGTGGTTTAGGGCTACTTTTGCCACACCCTGGCATACGGGTCAAGTTCCAGGACCTATATAGGGCTGATGGGGTACACTTGTCAGACAAAGGCAATGGGTTATTCTTACAGGACTTGCAGCTAGAGATTAGCTCAGCCTTGTGCTGTTAGTGGGATCAAAGGCCAAAGCAGAGGCTTGGTCTTGGCTGTGGCAGGTTGGTGTGGGAAACTGGAACCGGTGAACACCTTATGGCATTTCCCCATTAGGGACCAGGGGGTCATCAGGAACTGACTTCAGATTTTTAAGGTCCAGGGTGGGGAACGGTGATCACTTCCAGGAACCTCCTAGGGTATGCTCCTCTCTGCAAGTTGGAAGGCTTCAGGGGTAGACACTCCTAGGTGGCAACCATGTTTGCTGGGCTGCCGGTCATGAGCCAGAGCACTGGCTCAAGACCGGAGCTGGGTGACCCGCCTGAGAAAAGGGCAAGGAGGTTGGTGAGCTATTGGAAACTGAACAAATTACGGCCCTCATGTTACAACTTTGGATGTTGGCCTTCCTACATCGGACCACATAGCAATTGCCATCTGCACTTACTAGCACTTTATGTACATTGTTTGTTTATGTTAATTTTTATTGTTTTTATTGTATTTTAACTTGTTGTATGCCACCTTGAGCCAGCTTGCCTTGGCAAGGTGGGATATAAATTGAAAGTAATAATAATATAAATAATAAATGTTAATCTTTTTGCAGGGCAGTCTGACATGCAACAGGCTTAGAAGGGTTTAGGATTGTACTGCTAACATTACTGCCTTATTTGTGTTGGCAGAGTGTAGATATGCAGTAAAGTGGAGCACAAGCTGTCTAAAGAATAAAGGCTCCAGTCACACGGGCAGGAAAATGCGGGGGGGGGGAGCGTGGCTGTGTGCCCCAGGGCAAAGAAACGCGTGGTTAAGTGATCAGAGGTGCCGATCACAGGACTAGCCTGCGTGCATTGAAGAAGCGGGCGGTGCAGCAAACTGGTGTTTTTGTTTTGTGTACCCGACGAATCCGCATGCTCCATTGGGTGCATGTGCGCATCCACGGAGACTTGGGGGGGGGGAAACTTTGTCGCAAGGGGACATGGGCGGGCGACGGATGCCTCCGGAAACGCGATCAGACGCCCGCCCTTGCCCCAAAGTTTCCGGAAACTAGTACCTCCGAGGTACTAGTTTTTTGCAGCGTGTTTTCACCGGGAAGCCTCGGTTGTGCCACGGGAACTCTACGCTTCCCAGATGTGCCGGTGAGATCGCGCCCGGAAAATCCTCCTGTCTTCCGTCTCTCTTGTGTGGCTTATGTTCCGTGTGACCGCAGCCAAAGTTGGTTTATTAAGAAGAGAACAAACTTTGTAAGAAAGAGGAGCAAGGAAGAGAAGTCTAGTTGTCTAATTAGCTAGGAGAGAGTCAGTAATTAACTGTTCTCAGCAGGAGGCAAGGTTTAATTAGGATTCTTTTTTATACGATCCAATGGAAAGCACTGAGAACTAGGTCAATGTGTTCAAAATATACATGAAGAATCTAAACTCAAGGCTTGAGAATGACTAGTATCTGGTACTATGCACCACTGAAATGGGTCTCTTTTGGGTCAGTGTGCTGAGGTTGATTGCATATATTTTGGATAACTTAGGGATGTTCTGCACATGACAAATATCTTATGCATGTATAACTCACTTCCTTGAAGTAAATTGAGAAGATCCTCTTTAGAACACTGTCATGTGTCATGATCAACATGCCCCTATTTTGTCATGTGTATACATGCTAGGAAGCAATGCTATGCTAGGTGTTTTTTTTTAAGAATATGGAATGGAATAAGAATAAGGACCACAACTCAATGCACAATTACTTAAGTTTCTTTCCCACACACACTCCCCATTGTTACTATGGTCCATGCCTTTAAACCCCTAGAGAACTGGATTCTACCTTCTCCTCCCAATAACTCTGAGAGGTAGGCTAGCCTGAGTCATAGTGGCCGGCCCAAGCTGAACTTCAGAGCAGAGAGCAGATTTCTGAAGGGGACCACTGAAGGGGACTTCTGGGTTGGATCTAGCTTTTTCACTCAGTCTAGCACAATTCGCTTTCTTAATACAGCCCCTGTCCAACATGGCATTTCTCCATACAGGTCCCAAGACACCCAGTTTAGCCTATTTGGTCAACAGAATACCTCCTCCCTTTTTTACCCACAAAAAATCTGGTAGGATTCAATCCTGTATGTTGTATGGCTGCAGTTTTACCTTGCTGATGGAGAGTTTTTTAACCTTTCAATAAATTTCTCAGCCACCTTCCACAATTAAACATTATATTGACATGTTCATATTTGGTATGTTTTTATTCATTTTCTGTCTCTTTGGTGTTCTAGATTAATACATTTTAATTACTTAAAAGTAAATAAATAAACCCATTTTCCAGCAATCTTCCTTGTATCTGGTCTAGAAGATAGGTACAGTTTATATACTGCTTGTATCTAATGGTTTTGTATTTTTAATGTTTTATGTTTTATTCCATGGTTTTATGCCATTAATTGTAAGCCACCTGTAGCAGGAGAGGCAGCATAGAAATATTTCACATAAATAAATAAATATGGCCAATTTTGCCAATTGTTAAAAAATGTCAATTATAATGCAATGCACAATTAAACATTTTATATCCCATCAGAATCAATAGGAGTTAAGCATGCCCCAAATTGTATTTTATATATTGTGCATTTGCAATTACAATGGATCTTATTTAGGGGTTTTATTGCGTATTTGGAATTATAATGGACATCTGCAAATTATTTTGCTGGTTTCTTTATATTTTAGATATTTCAATTCCACCAGGCCAGTCCACCACCAAACAAGGATTTCAGGCCAGGATTCCTGTCTCTTTCAGCCTTATCATAAACAGAAGCATCCCAAGCAGGAGGATGTCCTGCCCCTGAAGGAAAAAGCAACCACTCGGCTGTTCCATCCCAGAGCCTATGGATGGGCTGCTCCAACATCCAATCACCTTTCAGAGGGGAGATGGAATGCTGGAAGGAAGCACAACAATAGTTAGTTCAGGTCTACCTCAGGGAGAGGGCAGTGATAGTTTTGGTCTGCCTCAGCAGCAGAGCAGACTAGTAGAAGAATAGCTCTGCCTGGTAGTGTGGCTGAGTGGTTTAGCTCTACTTCCCGAGACAAGAGAGTACCTGGTTGTTAGGCCTGTCTCTGGTGATGAGCAGACCTCATACCATTTACTCTGATACTTGGGAAAATGCAGGCGGGTGTGCGTGGAATCCTGTGTATGTGAAAGGATCCAACTTATTGGCTAGCAAGCAAAAGCCTCTTTGTACCTGAAAGCATTTAAAGAGAATTCAAACCACACTCCAAAGCCATAACGAGCATAAATTCATGTACCTCAGCCAGGCTTCTCCTGTGATTGTCTGGAGACTCTGTGGGTCTTCTCAGTTCTAAGAAAGGGCCTGTCAGAATTCCCAACTCCAAATCTGACACACTGCTGTATTGTTCAAGTTGCCCTTCAGACCAGAAGTATGACTACAAAATACAAAACCAGGCCCAGAACTCAGCAATAAACATGACTGCTGCTTCCATCCTTGCTCCTTGGCCTTGAATTGGCATAACAGGGCCTTTATTGCCACTGGGAGTCAGCATACAAATTTGGTTCAAATCTCATTTCTGCTACAAATACAACCCCAAGCAAAGTTACACTCCCATGGATGTAGAAGGGTATACCTCCATTTAGAATTGCAGTGTCAATCTCTCTCAGCCTCAGACCCTCATCTGCAGTATGGAGATAATTGTGGGAAAGGGTTGCTTGTGTAATGTATTGGAACGATTACATGAATCCCCTCATAGGCCTCCCATGTTAAGCTTCGAGCCATACCAGGGCTCCTCCGAGCGAACTTCCTATTGGTCGCTTCGTAACAGCGACCAATCAGAACGATACCATTCCCTAGGAGGGAAAGACTCCCATTGGTCCTTAACTAAGCAATCTCATTGGTTGTTAATTGTAAATAGGCGTGGCTACATTAGCCCGGTTATGTTTAAAAGGAGCATAAGCTCCCACTGTTTTCTGTTCTGGTTTCTTCCTGTGGGGAGAGAGGAGAGGGGGGGGGGGCGGCGGCCCAGCCAATCAGGCGCGGGGAAATGCCGTCTCCCTGCAGTTAAAGGGGCCCCTTTAACTGCAGGGAGCCAGCGTTTCTGCGTGCCAGATCTTTGTGGAGGTCAGATGTGCGGGGAAATGCCATCTCCCTGCAGTTAAAGGGGCCCCTTTAACTGCAGGGAGACGGCGCTTCTGTGCACCCGATCTTCGCGGAGGTCAGGCGCATGGGGAAATGCCGGCTCCTTGCAGTTAAAGGGGCCCCTTTAACTGCAGGGAGCCAGCACCCCGGGCAGGGGGTGGAGGGGATGTCCCCAATGTGACATCATCATGTCGAGAAGAAGAAGAGGAGATTGGATTTATACCTCGCCCTTCACTACCCAAAGGTGTCTCAGAGCGGCTTACAAACTCCTTTCCCTTCCCCTCCCCACAACAGACACCCTGTGAGGCAGGTAGGGCTGAGAGAGCTCTTGACAGAAACTGCTCTTTTTCAAGGACAGCTCTTATCAGAACTACAGCTTGCCCAAGGTCGTCCAGCCAGGTGCAAGTGGAGGAATGGGGAATCAAACCCGGTTCTCCCAGATCAGAGTCCGCGCACTTAACCACTACACCAAACTGGCTTAGAGTCTGTGCACTTAACCACTACACCAAACTGGAGGATGCCCCACCCCCTCCAGGAAAGTCCCCTGCTGGGAGGGAAAGATAGGACTTGGCAACCCTAGTTGCCAACCTCTGGGTGAGGGTTGGAGATTTCCTAGAATTTAAAGGGCCCTCCAGCTGATCAGAGGGCCATGTGGTCCCCACCAATCAGCTGAAGCCCTTTAAATTGGGCAGGAGGGGATGGAAAGGAGTGGACAGGCAGGTGGTTGCTCTTGGGGTAGGGCTTGGGTCATCCCCACCCACCCCTGGAATGCCCCCAAATCCCTCCATGAGAGTGACAAGGGGACCTGGTAACCCTACACTGCACTCACTTTCATAGGGCAGCTGCTGTTGAATAGTAGCAATTCACAAAACCAAACAAGGACCCACGGTAAGTAGGAAAACCAACATACAACAAATACTGTGCACAGATGATTATAACATATCATAATTAATTTTGTATTTTTTGAAAAATATGTTACAATAATTTTTGATATATAATTAATCATCTTAATCACAATTCACAATATAAGAGATATCAAAAATATCAAATATCATCTCCATAGAATCTCAAAAGATATTGTACAATCTTATAATTAATAATAGTCCTCCTCTGTTAAATAAAAGTTTCAAAAGGGAGGACTCCTTAAAGTCTCTTTATAACATGTGCTCTGTTACTTGAGTCATGCAAGTCAGGTGGCATCAAGTCACCCAGAGGTTGCTGCCAGGCATAGGGTTGCCGGCCTCCATGTGGGACCTGGAGAGCCTTCAGAATTACAACTCAACTCCAGACATCTATCCCCCTGGAGAAAATGGCTGCTTTGGAGGGTAGATTGTGTGGGATTATACCATGCTGAGGCCTCTCTCCTCTCCAAACCCTGCACTCCTCACACTTCATCACAAAATCTCCAGGAATTTCCCAAACTGGAGCTGGCAACCCTAGCCAGGCCTGGCCCCAACAAATTCTCCCTCAAAGGCCAAAAAAGGCTTGGAAAGGACCCTGCCCCCTCCCCTGCCTTTTTACTAGCAGAAGACCTTGGAATACGGTGGTTGCCCAGCAGTGAATCTATTGCTTATAGCTACAGGGGCTCCTTTTATCAATTTTGAATTTTTTAAGCTGCCCAGTGTATTTAAAAAATAAATAAAAATTAGGGCCCTGTTCCGGTTTGTAGAAAGATCTGTCTTTCCTGTTCACAGCTCCAGTCACCAGATTTAACTATCCAAACATATCTAGACTTTGCTATTAGAATATAAGATAATTGGTTGGATTAAACTACCTTTTCTGACGTTATCGCATTGCGGAGCCCTGCCCCACTCCCAGAAGGCTCCCTCCCATCCCCTGCTGGCACGTCACCAAGACCTGGCAACCCTAGTCCTACAAGTGCATTCGCTGTTGTAGCTCCACCTTATGGAATGACCTGCCCAAGGAGGTCAGTAAAGCTCTCATTCTCCTAGCTTTCCACAAACAATGCAAAACTGGATTATTCAAGAGCGATTTCCTATACTCCATTAAGAAACTTACTTGGGTCTTGACCTGTATAGCCCAGGCAAGCCCGATCTCATCAGATCTCAGAAGTAAGCAGGACCAACCCATGTACTTGGAAGGGAGACCTCCAAGGAATGCCAGGGTGGGGACGCAGAGGCAGGAAATAGTAAGCCACATCTCTGAAACATCCAAGCCCCATTAGGGGTTGCCAGAAGTCAATCATGGCTTCCAGGCATACATACACACACACACACACAAAGAAAAAGAAAGGAAAAAAAAGGAAGGAAGGAAGGAAGGAAGGAAGGAAGGAAGGAAGGAAGGAAGATAAATGATTGGAACTGTGGTCTACACTGCTGTGTATAGTTTATTGTAAGTTTATCTGTACCACTTAATGTTTCATGTTAATATCTATGCTTCAATTCTTTCTGGTGGTTCCAGACGTCTAAAATCCTAATGCACTGGTTATTGAACATCCCGTTTTGTTGACTGATTGAGTCACTATGTGTAAACTGCCTGAATCCCTGTGAAAAAGGCCAACTATAAATAATGTCAGTAAATAAATATAAATAAATTACAAACGCTATGTTAAGGGGGGTTAGTGAAGTTGAGTGAAAATGCTGTCTGGATCTAACTGTGTATCTGGAAGTTTTTTGAACACTTGAGAATTATACACCAGTGCAAAGTGTTGTGATGTTGGGAAAACAACCCAGTGCATCAGAATATAAACCATCTTCATCATACAGCTTTGGGAAGTATATCTGGAAGGACCAAAACCAGGACAAGAGAACACACAAGACATTGGTCCATATGCATGTCACTTGAAATTATGTTTCCTCCAAAGAAAAAGAATTGTTTCTGCGAACTGAGTATATGATAAAGCTTTTTGGACTCCTAATTGCACATGTTCAGAACATTGTGAGTCACAAATTTATCAAAGGTGTTCAAGATTTTTGGTATGCCCCCCCCCAATCTCTCTGCCAAAACTTTAACATTGTCTGTTTGTCTTATCTTGTGTCAGGTGGACACTCGCAGCATAATCCTTGAAGTGTGAGTGAGGACATTTCCCCATCAATGCAATACAATTGTAAAGTTGGCAAAAAAAAGTCTGAGTCTGAAGTCACCTACCCCCCCACAAGACGGCAATAAATTGCTTACAAAACTGTGAAGAAATAAAACTATACATTATTGTACTGGATTATAGGACACAAAACAAATATAAGAACTCAAGGGAATTAAATTTCTTAATGACATAGACTGGAGATAGACAATAGTTTCTAAGAGGTGTGGAAATCTTTGGAGAGAGGCATTATTTTCCCTGGTGTAAATTTCCATTGTGCAATTGTCACTCTGTTCAAATACATTATGCAGGTTTTTCAAGCACTATTTAAAAAAAAGCTTGCAAGACCTGTTAGGTGGAGATGGCCATTGGGATGAGTGTGCACATCATAAGTGATACTTTTGCAGGCTTACTTCAGAACTCAGTGGGTGCATTCAGACGGGGCATTTGCAACGGTATAGGTGCTGCCTTCCGTCCCTAACCGTTGCAAAGAGCTTTAAACCATTGTATTCTGCCACTAGGTACCCAGGTGGTGGTATCCTGAGTGCAACGGTTGTAATCGCTTTACCCCCCCCCCGTCTGATCGCTCTCCAACGTTGTAGAGCCACTTCCGTTTGGAAGCCCGAGGCTTCCGATTTTCGCCCACCATTTTTTTTAGGTCGGCAATATGCGCTTGGGCAAAGCTTCGCCCCGGCGTTTGTTTAAAATAAGAAAAGAAAAGGTCCTTAGTTTAACTTTTAGAGGAGTCTGGGACCTCAGGGAGGCCACTTTGCTCTTTAAATTTTAAAGGTAAGTCCTTACCTTTAAACTTTAAATGTAAAACGGGGTGTTTTGCGCATGCGTGAAGATCGCCATTCTTTGGATGGCTGCCTATGCGCATACGCAAACTGTGTTAAAAAAAAACACAAACCGCCGATGCCCGCTGTGTGTGAACGTGCATACAACAATGGGCTCCGCAGACAGGAGGTAAGTGTGATCGTGTTTCAGCCGGCATAAACTGCACCGGTTCCAACCAGTACAGTTTATGCCGGCTGAAACGCCCCGTCTGAATGCACCCTCTTTCTCTTACTCACTTGTGATATTTTGTAATCTATATACCTGTACCACTAAAGGCTGTGGCATGGGCCCACCTCCTGTGCCCTCCTAAATCTTTCTCTGATTTCCCCAACCAGGCAGTCATGCCGGGGTTACCCTTGCTGGAAACAATAGTTCTATTGGTCTATTCTGATCCTTCTTCTGAAGAATGACTATGCAAACAGCATACGTGAAAGCTGGGTCAAACTATGGACTTGTGATGTGCGTTGACTCCATCCCACTCTCTATAAAGAAAGACCACAGGTGGGAGGCACATGTGTATATTGTCTTGAAAGGCAAATTACAAGAGAGGAAGACAAAAGGGGGGAAAGATTAATCACTCTGTTTCCACTGTCAAAGCTCACTTTCTAGGTGACACCCATTTAGCAGCAGAGCACTTAGCGCTGTATATTTCACATCCCCCAAACACATTAATACATGATTTAGGAAATAAACAGAAGTTAAAAATAAAATCCTTCTGGATCCTCTGTTGTTTTAAAATGTAAGGAGTTCTGTAATCCTTTAAACCAGTAAACACTAGCAGAGAAACTGTTACCACTAAATCAAAATCATCTCTGCAGAAAGGGGTGCACTGCACATGCTTCGTCTCCACTCATGCTAGATGCCACTTGGTGGGCTAGCAGCTTCATCTGCAGCATAAATATGCATTGGCTTTCTTAGTAGCCTTATGAGGGCTTGTTATGAGGCTCAGCAAGATAAAGCATGTAAAAGCCTTTGCACATTTTAGAGTGCTGTGTGAGTAAAGGAGTTTGGATAAGACCACTCATGTTATTAGATGTCTGTGAAACAAACCGTTTGTAGATGCTACCACACCCACCTCTATCTCTGTTAAATAACTATTTAAGGTCCTGGGAATTTCTCCTGTAAAGTCCCATGGAAATGACCTGAGCAGAAGCATTACCAAATCTAAGCTTAAACAGACATTTACTGCAAAATTCACAAGGAAACTCTCCTACATGTTGAAAGCAGGGAGGAGCTGCAACTGAGTGGGAGAGGAGATTATTTGTCTACTGGAAATCCCAAATTCAATCAGTGATATACAGTTTAAAAAGGCGGCTCTCTGCCCGAGTCCTCAAGGCAGTGTACATTTTAATAAGCCGTTGTCATTATTCATTTATTTGCACTTGCATACTTCACTGAAGCAAACTAGAATTTGGCCCTTGGCTTCTGTAAGACCACGAATTGTCATGAACTTTTTGCACATCTGTGCTGACACAGCTACCGCAAATGATCTCTGTGCTTTTCTTGATCACATTTGAATGTTTCATAATTACATCTCACCCTATGTCACTTTGGCCTTGCTGTTTAGAAGTTTTTTCTTCACAACCCCATAAATACATACTACATGTCTATGATGATGAGCTCTAGACCACAAAAGAGTCTGCTGAAAAAAGAAAAGTTACTCTTTAAGGTATCTGTGAAACTTCTGTTTATTTTTGCTGCAACAGATTGTCTACCCCACTGAAATCTCAGAGGTAGTTGCTTGAGATGCCAGTTCTTAGACTGTGCTTTAAACATCAGGTACAAGTTGAATTGCACAGAATCTCAGTAAGCAACGGACAGAGCGGTTTCTTTATCATAGTACCCTTCCTTCAATCCCCCCCCCCTCATTGTTTTCTGTTCTCCTGCGGCTTATTTATTTAATTCAGATCATGTATTTGGAATTTTTCTGTAGCTGCCCTGTTTTTACAAGGCATTGAAACATCTCAGGAAGAAGGCAGTGATGGATGATGCAGAGGACATTTTCCCACCCTCCTTGCAAATCAGCTCCGACAATTCGGCTAGCGTGTAGTTCTTTCTGATGAGATATCAAGCTATTGAACTGATGACAGCAACGGGCAAGAATTTAGAGACAGCTAGATGCCTTCAGACAGACATTTCCCAGACAGACTGATAGCACTTCAGCTTTTAAGTGACACCTCTTTTTAAAAATAGGTAGAGAAAAAAATGTCCAGTATCATAGTGTCAGGTGGGAAGTTAAACATGGTTCATCTTTATGACATGACAATCCCTCACCCATGGTCCATATCTTAACAAGTGATATATTTTGAAGCCACAAATGAGGCAGACAAGGAAGTCTGTTTGCCTCTTCCTTGTTTCGTTAGCTGTACAAACAGGGACTCACAAGAATTATTCTGGTGCAGATGTTCCTCCTCTTTCTTTCTTAGGTCTGTTGCAACTTTATGATCATAGTAATTCTCTGCTTGAGAAACAGACATGTGCCGAAACCCTGACTGTAAACAATGCATTTGGAATAGGCAAAACGAAGGAGGGAGGGGGTAGTAATGCAAATAATTGCTCTATTTCCTTGCTAGGTAAAGCTTCATAGGATTGTTATTAAAATGTAGTGGCATTGTCTGTACAAGGCAGGCCATAGGGATTTACCCAATAATCTTCAGATTTAGAGTATGCCTTCTAGTGAGCTATGAATTTATGCACATACTCAGCTGGATTCATGATCTTACTGTTGCCTCGCAGCCTAGTTTCACTTTACAGAAATACAAGGAGGGACCCACAGGGCTTGTGGTAGGGGAACCTATCCTTCCTCTCCTTGCCCACTGGGCCAGTCACTTGCTGGGCAGCCTGCCCAGTAGCAGTACCACTGTTGCTACCCCTCCCCTCCTGGAGACTTAGGATATGGGATGCCCATCAGGAGACCTTCTGGGGACTTGAATGGCATAGAGGCAGGGGGCTGGCAGGAGCAAACCTTTGGGTGCACAGCCACATTGTAGTAGCCTCCCTCTGCCCAGGCAAAGCCTCAGAAGCCCCTGGCAGAGGACCTGCCATGGCTGGGGACAGCCAAGATCTACCTTTGGTGGTTGAGCTGCTTCAGGGACCTGTGCAACAGCCCAGCCATTTGGCTAGGTGCTCCCTTATCATTCTGCACTCTCTGTGGCTCACCAGGCCTGCTGCTGCTGCTGGTTCCTGCTCTGGCAAGCAGCTTAAGTGAGTGGGTGATCGACTGGTGGTATGCATGCAGGAGCCATATGCTGCTCCCAGGAGGGGAGCTGGTTGTGGGGGGGAGGGCAGCTAAGCCAACACAATCTGCTGCTTCCAAGCTTTCACATCACAAGCCCAAGACAAGCCTGGGAGGAGATGGCCAGCCAGGCAGAGCTCTTCTTGTCACAAGGAGCCCCATCCATTCCTTTGCCTCCCCCCCCTGCTCTGCCCAGCCCCCTTCCCCCTGCAACTCTGGCCACCCTGCTCTCTGCAGTAGCTACCTCTACTTCACCTTCTTCCACACAGAGAGGATGGTAGTTACCATTGGCCAGCAGAGGAGTTTTGTGTACACAAGAGCAGATGATTTTCTCCTGGGGGGGGATGTAATACCCCCCCTTCATTTTTTCAGAGTCTTCAGGTTTTTTGGCAAACCTGAGTCCCCCTTAGTTTGCGGGACTGTTTGCAGTCTCCATAGCTCAAATCTGCAAATGGGGACTTGCTGACCTTTAGATATATTGATACAACAGAATGATATAAATCCCAGCTACTCATTGGCACTGCTGTACCAGGATCAACAGTCATCACCAGAATCAGCATTGAAAAATCATGCAATGTTATCACATCTGGGTAAAGAAACCTGGATTGAGCATAGTGATCAATAGGTATGGAGCTCACCAGTTTCTTTTCCAAATGACAAAGGTTGCAAAGCATTAGCAACTGCTGATGTTGAGCTGTTGTTTTTTACCACCCCACCAGTTTTGCTGCCTAGCGAACGTCTTCCATTTCCATCAGCCTGGACTTTGATTCTGGTTATTCCTCGCTGTGGCTGCCAACTGTCTAGTTCAAGCAAACTGTGAGCATTTTGTTCTGTTCAAGAGGGGTTGCTGGACCTGTAAGTGTCTATAGACAGTTTTCTTCTTATCTCTGGTTCTTCTCTGTCAGTTTGGAAACTAATGTTTAGATTATTTCCAGAGAGGCAACAGCCTGCTTTGCAGTGACTGGAAAATGTCAAAGGGTCATCTGAGTGTGAATCCACTATTGGAGCCTAGGAATGTGCTATTTAAAAAAAAGAAGTTGGACTGCAGTTGCAGCCTATGAAAAATTAAGGTGTCATTGAACAAGCCTTTTAACAGTGTTTGGGTAGAGGGTTGACCTCAGGGGCTTTAGATCCCCGTTTAACTTAGAGCTACAACACTGGAGACAAACAATAGCATACTTTAAAAGCCAGACAATGCTTCAATCTCCTCTGGAATGGCAAAACTCTGAACTTTCCTAACAAAACAAATGGCCAGGTCCTCATTTGAAATGAATTCATGTTTTTTTCGCCCTTAAGGGTCCAGCCAAGATATTTCGCTACACAGTCTGTAGTATTAAGCAATGTTATAAAATGTAATAAAAAATCAAGGACAAATTTGGCAATATTCTGTCACTGAAACCCATCAAATATGCAACCTCAGGGTGAAAGAGGATATTCAGATTCTTCACACTGTAATGCTTATGATCATAAAGGGATCAGAGATTGTCTACTTTAACTGCCTTTGTAAAGACAGGGCCATCCACCAAGGAGCTTTCAATTAATTTTTGCTTACCTGTCCCAAAGTTGGGTTTCCTTTCCCCTCATTTTCAGCTTAGAAGAGAAACATTCATTAGTAAGATGTGAGCGCTCAGATGGCATTAACTTCCAGCTTTCCAGGCAGTCATAACCACATACGCACTTTGAGCTTATTTTGTGTCTTTATGGTGCTGTGAGGTCTAACAATCAATTTTTAAAATATTGGTGGGGAAAATGGGACAATTCCACTGATTTCCAGTCATATAACTGTGAAGTGACATTTGTTTAAAACATCGGAAAACTCATCTACTATATAACTACTATATAATTTTGAAGAGAATTTCAAAGTAATCTCTGTTATGCTTTAAATGTGCATAGTTAGTTAATTAGATTGGAGGCTCAATACACAAGGAGAAGAAGGGATCAAATTCGACTTTAAGCTATATCCCTGGAGCTTGTTGATGCTAGCAAAGAAAGAAAATCCACAGGCAAGTAAACATCATACAAAATGAAGGTCACACGAGGCAAAAATGCTTCTCATTTTAACCATTATTTATTTTTATTTGTGTATTCCGAAACCAAAACTGATTTGTCTAATGAGAAAACAGTGGAGCAGATTCCAGGTACAAAATTGCTTGCCTGGCTGGAGACCGTGGTCAAAAACTGCCCTATTAATAATGGGTCTTGTATCTCAGTGGGATGCCCCAGGAAGTGGATTAGAATTGTACTCAGCATCACTGGAGATAAACAACAGGAAACAACCTTCCATGAAGCTGCCAGTGGCTTAGCATAAACCCCGCAAATGCACTTCAGACAAGAATTGCTCCTAATAAATATTCCAATATTGAATCTCAGGGAGGCTAGGTTGGGTTGGCAAGATTGCCGACACATGTAGCCATCGTTCCTGGGGTCTGGCACCAGCACAGCTTCCTTCTAAAGAAAGCAAACAGTAGTGGGGCTCAAGAACAGCTTTAAACCTGGATTTAATTTCTCACAAATGAAAGAAATGTGTCCTCTCAAAAGGCTCCCTCTTTTTCTGCAGTTACACAAGGGGTAAAAGTCTGATTGTTTCTCCATTAGCCAGGAGATTTACATGGTCAGAATAAAAGGGAAACAATGGCCCCCTTTCAAGGTGAGGGGGGGAAAAGAATATCTCAAGGTATGAACTCCCTAATGACCCATTCAAAGTGAAAAGGATATTTATGATCAACCACAATGGCAGTATTTCGCTTTACAGGAATGTACAGCACAATAGAGTCAAACAAGTGGACCAAAAATGGATCTTTCCCATGGTGCCTAGTCTAATTTTATTGGCATTTGTATTTCTAGGAACCCAGCACAAGTTCACAGGGCAAAGTGATCCTTTGGCTTTCTGTGTCAAAAACAGGACAAAGGGTTTTCTACAATGCACAAAGAACTGGGAAGGTAAAATACAAAACAATGTGATGTGCTATTAAAAATTATTATCGACATAAATATGGGGCAGCTTCATTTTTTAAGAGTTGCAGCTAGATATGGGGCGGATATATGTCAAAATGTATATCAGAAAAAAAACAGTAATGCATTGCATGGGTCACACCAGGACTTAAAGGTGATTGCATGTGAATATTTTGATAAATGATTATGAAACACATAGGCATGATCTAGCCAAAGTTAAATACATTGGGGTCTAGCAATCTCCATACAACTACCACAGTGAGGGGGAAATAACTAATAAGTTTGCTAGTTAATGTCATATTACCCAGAGTTCAAAATCTGTGATCCTTCAAGGACTAAAGTTAAGAGCTCTACATTTTTTATTATTTGGAAGTAATAGCTTTGCATCTAGGTTAACACAGAGATTCCCAAATGAGGCCTGACTGCTTGGTAGTTACAGCAGCAGTGGCCCACAATGTGTGATGTTGACATGGCCCATGATGGCACATAGCTAGATTGCAGAGTTGCTAAGTTCAGACATGGGATGGAGTCAGCCAAGCTGAAAGTACCACCTCTCTTATCATATGCCTTAAAAGGTCAGAGGTATTATAAGCCTCTCTTTCGCAGTTCCTCAGATCTCCCAGGCACCTCGCATAAAGCGAGAGTTCATAATCTCCACAATAATGTTTTGCAGCATGTGGAGGACTTTGGACAGTTTGAGGCAGAAGGGCCAGGACCTCACCAAGGAAGTGTAGGCTCTCAAAGATAAATGCTCCTAGGACATTCTGTCCATTTGCTCATTTGCCACATTCCATTTTTCATGGGAGTTCAGTTGCAGCCTCGTGCACAGAACACCTACCCAACCTGTAGCCAGAGTTCTCAGAGCACAGGGGGCATTTATAGATGTGACAGAAGTGCAATTGCATTGAAAACATAAGCCCTGTAAGTGCTGTTGTAGTGAATATAAATCTTCAGGCAGGTGACAAAGGGCTGAACTTCTGAAAGTAGACTTGGTTTTAAAAGTTGGCTTGGAATTCCTGGGTCCCCAGTGAGCAATTATAGAGTGATAAAAGCATCCATATTCTCATTTCATTGTTCCAGTGGGAACATGAAAACAGCTGACATGCTGACATCATATATTGGGTCCAGCTATGGCACTGACTGTGCAATTTACCACCCATGTAGGGTCAATGCAGCATATGTATGCACTGCATGGGGAGGAATGTCTGCACACCCACTTCACAATTAGCACTAGCAGATCCAAGCAGAAATAACTAACCTCTGAACACTTCACCAATAATCATCACTTAGACTGAGGGTAAATATGGAAAACCATCCCCTGACAGGAATCCTATGAAAGAACGTATCTCCAATGGAACAATGTCATATGGGAGGATTACAGATTTAATGGAGTTGAGTCTCGCTCACATAAAACAGGTGCATCTGTCAATCAGGCTGGGAAAGAAGGGAACATTTTCTGTAGCAATAGGTTTCACTTTGAACTTTCCATGTAAATAGTGCTGTAACAGCTTCTGGCAGATAAACAAGGCTTCTTCTGCTGCTGAAAAATAGAAGTTAAAACACTGAGCTGCAGACCGGAAGGTCTGTAGTTCGGCAGTTTGAGACTCTAGTGCTGCATGACAGAGTCACCTCCTGCCTCTGGCCCCAGTTCCTGCCAGCCTAGCAATTCAAAAGCAAGAAATTGCAAATAGATAAATAGGTACTGCTTCGGTGGGAAGGTAACAGTGTTCCGTGCACCTCATGCCAGCCACATGACCACAGAAACATCTTCAGACAGTGCTGGCTCTTCGGCTTGGAAACGGAGATGAGCCCTAGAGTTGGATTCTACTGGCTTTCGAGCAAGGGAAACCTTTACCTTAACTGCACCAATATGCATTAAATTTAAGCAAACACAATAGAGATTTGCAAACTAGACATCATTTTGTTATCTGGTAGTATTTGATGGCTTCTAGGCACAATTTGCAAACAGTGTTTTTACAAACACTCTCTAAAGTGGCACCCTCATGCCTTTGTAAGATTTCTGCTTCCAATTTGTTTTTCTTCTAGACATTTTTCAGTCTTCCATATTTGTAAAACTTATCCAAAAAGTAAGTTAGAAAGAGTTGTCCCTAATGGGTTGGATCCAATTACTTTTCTGTCAGTGAAAAAGGGAGCGTGGGGTCCCTTTGGACCACTGAAAAAGGTTCTGCTAGGGATCATGAGTCCTGAATGTACAAAGGCCACATATGGCAGGAGATGCAGTAATGAGCAAAACTGGGTAAGAAAGCTCACTAGATCCAACTCAGTAAGTGGTGTGCTTTACCAACATTGGTGAGGTTGTCACTCAGCTTTGGGTCCTTTGTCCCTAGGAAACAAACCCTCCAACAACTCTAGATGCCAGCTTGCTAACTTTGACTCCACATATACTCCTGCAGCAATATAATTACAGGACCCAGAGAATGGAAAATTAGCTTTAAATGGGTTCCAGAAAGGACTAACGTGAGACCTTTGGCCTATGTATACCAGGCTGGATCTCGGCAGAGGCTCCCCACAATGAAATTATTAAGATATATATATATATTAAACACAAACAGCTTTATTGTATACAAAATAAAGTAAAAGTAAAAATGTAAAGAACCTACACTAAGCAGCTGAGAACCAATTCCCTAATTAATCACACACACACCAGCAAGAGGGTGCGTGTGATAAAAAGGGAAAGGGGAGAAACTGGGAAGTTTAGGGAAGGGACATACAGCCTGAAACCCTGGGCTTGAGGTCTGGAGAGGTCCAAGGAGCAGAGCGAGGAGCTAGTTAAGCAAGGAGAAAAAGGCTGCAATGCAATTGCAGGGGTGTTCAGGTAATGGGAAACCTGGCACACATTTATCTGACCTGGAGTGGTCTTTTTATGGGGAAGAGTCCCATAGCTGGACATTGGAAACCCATTTTCCCAGGAACCTGATGGGTCCAAAATGTAAAGTTTGAATCTCATTGGCTGATTTACAGTTAACTGCTGTCAAACTTTGGTGGGGGAAAGTGGGGGAAAATACCTTGATGAGGCTATTGTGAGCCAAGTCTGCATGGGCACAAGGAGACTTGGTGAGGCAACATGATTAACATACTTTAATTAAGTTGAAGTGAGCCAGATCGTAATTGACACAAAAGTTTGGGTGAGTCAAGACAGCTCCTGAAATAGGATGGAGCATAAATTAATGACTTGAGTGTCCTTCTTGATAGAGTAAAAAAGGGAAAAAAGGACCCAGGCATTGGTTAATGTAATAGCAATTTAGGCTGGGCAGACACCTCTGGGATACACCAGGATATTCCAGTGTTGATCTGCTGGTGATCCCGGGCCCTAAAAACATCCGGCTGTCCTCGACCAGGATCAGGGCCTTCTCAGTCCTGGCCCCAACCTGGTGGAACTCTCTGCCAAATACCATCAGGGCCCAATGGGATCTTATGCAAGGCTGCAAGGTGTCAGGATCCACAGCTTTTGGTTGAAGCCAGCGACAGTTTGCATCCTGGCTGGCACCCTCCCTCACTCCCCTTGCCCTCAGACTGTTTGCCCCCCCAAACACACACATGAGTCAATCACAGGCCAGAAATGGGAGAAAACTGTGATTTTTTGGGCACAATTTTTTAAATTAATGTATTAATACCAATACTCTTTGTATTTATTTTATAGTTTTAATGTTTTTATTATGTTGTATGTTGCCCAGAGCCCTACAATAGCAGGGACTGGGTGATTCATAAATATAATATAATTATAAATAAATAAATAAGGTATTTTGTTAATTTAGAATGAAGTGGAGTCTTATTGAGAATCCTGAGCTGGGGGAGATTGCACTGAATCAGTTTGTAATGCCACCCATTAGGGACAACACAGGAGCCTCTCTCCATCTTTCAGGTCCCCTTGACACTTAGGCTGTAAAAGGAACACCTATTAAAACAACTAAATCCAAAATAATATGGGGACCCCACCAACCAAGGGGGTCTCAGCTGGAGGAGAGGACCGGGTCCTTACAGGATCATGGTCTCATCCACTCGCTCATCCTCCAAATGTAATTTATGCCATCATGTGTCAGCAGTGCTGTCCTGCTTTCTTCATTGGACAAACAGGACAATACCTACATAAGAGTAAATGGGCACATACCTGACATTAAAAATCATAATGTTCAGAAACCTGTGGGGGAACATTTTAACTATTTTAATACAGTATTCCTTGAGGTAGGATCAAACTCAAAAATGCTGAATCAGAATTCTTCCAAGAATTCAAAACCATGAATTCCCACCTGGGTTTAACAGGCTTCAAATTAACTGAATTTATTGGTGGAGGGCGGGATATAAATCAAATAAATAAATAAATAAATAAATTATACCTGTATCAATTCTTCTATTAATAGGGAAAAGCTGGAAATATGCTTTGTCATATCTGATGTTCTGGCCCCACTGCTGGACCTCCTGATGGCACCTAGTATTTTTGGCCACTGTGTGACACAGTGTTGGACTAGATGGGCCATTGGCCTGATCCAACATTCGCTTCTCTTACGTTCTTATGATGCATCTCTGATGCTCTCCATTGTAATGGAAGAAAATTTAAAAGCCTTATAGGCAATTATTTGGGATGAGCTGTGATGTACTCTGCCTCCTTTAATCTTGTAATTTATATCAGTGAACTGACCTTACAAATTCAGCCCTGACACATTTCATAGTGTGAACCTCCCAATCTGCCCTAATCCCCAGATTAGATATTGAAGTGCAGCTTCAATTGTGCAGCATTATCGCATCCTATCACTAGGCCTTCTTTCAAACTCGAGCATTTATTGACAATACTTTCAAAGCGGTTGCTAAGTTGTGAGCACTCGGCCTTATCTGCTCCAGCTTTTACAGCATCACTTAGGTAGACTTTTGTGCAGGAATGGCTGTGCTAATATCACCAACCAAACTGATGATGTGTGGTTGACCTTTGTCTTCTGTTTTGGTGCACAGTATTTTCTTTTTTCTGGCCATGACCTGACAGACTGATTTCTCTCTCCCTTCTTCCATCTATCTTTATTTCAATAGTTGCTTATTGAAATAACTCCAAATCTCTCATTCTTAAACTGTTTTTTTACACATTTTGATTTTAACTTTTTCCCTTTGGTTAGTTTTCTAATATTATTGCAAATTGTGTAATACGTGTGGAATAGTTTAAACAAGATGTTTTCTTGGACAAGTCAAGCATTGTTGGTTTTCAGACATTTTTGGTCCCATAACTGACACTGATATTCACAGAAATCATCACCATCATTATGTTATACGGCAATTTCAGGTGAGTAGTCCTGTTAGACTGTAGTAGCAAAACGAAACAGCACCTTAGAATATGACAAAATTTATTCTAGCATAAACTTCTGTGAGTTGAGGGGGGAGGGGCATCAGGAGTGGATGGTGGACGTGGCTGAGTAGAGCTCCTGATCCCAACCTACCCCTGCAGATATCTACAGCATTTGGAGACACAATTTTCTTCCCTTTTGTGATGGGAAAATCCTCTAACCTTAAATCGCAACCAGTTCCGGCAGTGCCAGGTTCATATTCTCCCTCTGACAAGAGAAGGCAAGTCTCAGACAACAGGCCGGGGACCGAGCACAAAATGTCTCTGGCGCTCTCTGGTGAGGAAACAATTAAAAAAATGGACCTGATGGGTCTCTTTGACAAATTCGAGGAATCCATGACTACTAAAATCAAAAGAATAGTCGAACCTCTAACCGTGAAATTGGAGGATCTTAACTTGTCCTTTCAAGAAATCACAAAAACAGCAGACACAGCACTCCAGTTGGGCTACTGCAGGACGCGACGCAACAGTTACAAAAAGACTACAGTTAACTCAAACTCAAAACTACAAACCTAGATGACATTTCTCATCGTATCAATTTAAAATTTCGAGGACTGGATGAGCAAGCAGAGAGTTCATCAGACCCCTGTGGCGTTCTGTTTAAATGGCTGTCTACTGTGGTGCGATTTGAGGAAGGTACCTCCTTATTTGTTGATTATGTCTATAGAATGGGCTCTCTTGCAAATCCAAAAGTAAGACCTCCTAGAGACATTCTAGCCTTGTTTTCCTCCCTTTACATTAAGAGAAAAATCATATCTGCAGCCAGAGAAAAAGGTTATTTACTATTTGGAGATAAACAAATACATGTCCTACAAGACTTATCCTCTGAAACCCTATCTCGGAGATGAGAACTGAAGCCGATTACATCCAAGCTGAGGGAACTGAACATTTCTTACATCTGGGTGGGAACAGGAACTCTGAAGGCAAAACACCTAGGGAAAGTATATTATGTTAAAGATTTTGTTACAGGGAACAACCTTCTGCAGCAACTCAATGTGAAGCCTGTCAGTGACCAACTAAAAAAATTGTTTAAGAGGACGTTAGACCAGCCAGCAACTCCACACAAGGGAAGCAAGATGTAACAGGCTCAGAGGGACTTCTGATGCTCTTAAGATTATATCTAGAGAAAGTTTTCCTTTTATTTATATTGATTAAGTTTCCTTTTCATTAGCTTAACCTTTATTTCCTCCAATGCTTTAATACTCTTTTATTGTTAATATGGTTTCTTGAAGCTTAGAAAAAGAACTGATTATTCTTATTTATAGTGCAGGGGTGGGGGAGGGTAATCTTCTCAGCCAACCTCCTCAACTGTCAGTGCACCCTAGAATTAGAAGGTCTGTCCCTCCTAAGCCATGGGTCTCCCCTGTGGTTCAGGTGTGCACTCTGTCCATGTTGGACTGTTTAGTGGGTTTTATTCTCACAGCTGATGTTATTTATTTATCTTCTTTACTGTTGGGGGCGGGTTCCAGAGTGGGAGGAGGGGGGAGAGGGTGTTGGGTTTTGCTAAAGTTTTCTCTTTTACAACTCACCTTTATACTTAAAGTTTAGAATATACAGTTGGCTTGATAATTCCACTATATATGAGAGTTTTAATGTTACTGGCTTAGTCAATAGAAATTTACATGCAATATATAGATTAGATGTATTAGTTTGCTTTCATGCTAGGATGTTATCATTAATACTGTTATTGAACTGGCATTCCATACAGATCTCTCAAGGTAGCAAGCAAAGCATACTTATAGGTTATATCTTAGTAGATTCAAATAGGATGTTTTGTGGGCATTCTTGCAACATTGATGCTGAAAAGTTATACAATAATGGTTAATGATATACAAATTATTTCTCTGAATTGTAGGGGTCTCAATAACAAAATCAAAATGAAAAGAGTGTCAGCGAATCTAGTCAAATTACACCCAGACTTGACATTCCTTCAGGAAACACACATAACAAAGACTGACTCCAAGCTTTTTAAGTCACACTGATTTTTGCAGGAAGTCCCTGGTACATCAAAGTCAAGGGGAGTTGCCATTCTCTTCTCAAAAATGTTAGGTTTACCCTAAAGGATTCAGTAACAGACCCCAATAGTAGATATATATATTTTAAAGGAATTGTGGAAGAAAAAAAGGTGACTGTAGTAACAATGTATGTTCCTAACCAAAACCAACTTTCCTTTATTGAAGATGTTTTTACTAAACTGGAAATATTCAAGGAAGGTGAAGTTATAATTGGGGGAGATTTTAATAAAAAAATAGATTCAAAGATGTATGGAACCTACAAGAAAAAGCCAAAACCGGGGCTTAAGCAAAACACAAATTTAAATTTAGCTTTTTTTACTTAAGAGATATGATCTATGTCATATATGGCGTCTTCATCATCCCAATGAAAGAGACTATACGTTCTACTCTGGCAGGCATGAAATCTACACTAGGATTGATTTCCTTTTAATATCATTCTCTTTGATAAATCAATTTAAGTCATCAGGCATTGGGACGCCACTATGGTCGGATCATGCGTGGGTGGATGGCACTCTAAGACAAATAGAGGAGAACACCCAGAATACCTATTGGAGGTTGCATACTTCTCTCCTACTTAATTATTTGACATGTCAGGAATTAGAAAAGGAACTTCATAATTATTTTAAAGAAAATAGCAGTGATGACATACCTATAAACACAATTTGGGATGCTAAGAAAGCTACAATCCGAAGCAAACTGATAGCTATTGCCTCTCACTATAAAAAAACAGTGCAATGCTCTCAGAGAAAAAGCTTTATTGAACATACGGAGGCTAGAGATAGAACACAAAAGAACAAACAGTAAAAAAGTATATAAGGATTTACAAGTTGAGAGGAAGGCTCTAGAATCCCTGGAAACTAATCAATTAAACAAAAAATTATTACTGACTAAGCAAAAATATTGGCATTCTTCTCCTTGTACATTGAAATTACTGTCCTGGAAAATAAACCAGCAATCCTCCTCCAGAAAAATAACCATGTTAAGAGACAGCAAGGGGATTCTGCAAACAAATACAAAAAAATATATAGATACCTTTATGACCTTTTACAAGGCACTCTATAAAACAGGGAACCCTGATACCATCCAAATTAGGAATTACCTCACTTCAACACCATTTGGGAACATTAAACTAGCTGACCACCATAAAGATCTTACAGATAGACCCATAACTCCCGAGGAAGTAACGGAATTAATTAAATCACTAAAAATAAGCAAGAGTCTAAGAAGGGATGGGTTTCCATCAGAATATTATAAAAAGAATTTCGCATATACTCTCAGGTTCCTTGGCAGCAGTTTGTAACTATGTCTTAACTCAGGGCAAACTTCCTAAGTCCTGGTCACAAGCGGCTATAGTTTTTATACCAAAACAAGGGAAAGATCTAACAAACCCAAGCTCTTTTAGGCCAATTTCTTTACTTAACCAGGACATGAAAATATTTACTGCCTTATTGGCAAAAATAATGAAATCCTTCATAACATCTTACGTGCATCCAGATCAATCTGGATTTATGCCTTCTAGAAATTTGGCAGACAACATAAGGAAAACTTTGAATGTTATATATCATTGTAATGTAAATAACATTGAGGCGACCATACTGTCGATCGATACAGAAAAGGCCTTCGACAGACTGGAACCCTTGTTTTTAAAGGAAACTCTATCAGTACTGGGCTTTAGAGACAATTTTTGTAGGGCGATTGGGGCGCTATATGCAGGTCCCACAGCATGCATGCAAATTAATGGCTTTACGTCTGAGGAATTTCTCCTGACACAAGGGACGCAGCAGGGTTGTCCCTTGTCCCCACTCTTATTTGCCTTAGCCATGGAGCCGCTCGCTTCTGCAATCAGGAATAACAAAGCAATAGCAGTGGTAGACATTAACAATCTAGAGTACAAGGTCTGTCTCTTTGCTGATGACATGTCCCTATATTTAACAAACCTGGCTGAGTCAATACTTGAAGTTGCGGAAGTTTTACTGAAGTTCAAAGAAGTTTCTAGATTACAGGTTAATTAAAACAAAACAGAACTATACCCAATTAACATTAACCAAAATACTAAAGAGATCATAGAAGAGCATTTCAGGTACAGGTGGATAATAGACTCCTGGAGATTGCTGTGTGTCTGGATTCCATTGAACTTAAAAGATATCTTGAAGGTTAACCGCATAAAAATCTTCAGAGAGATCATGTCTGACTTGCAAAGATGGGATAAACTTCCATTGACATTGGCAGACAGACTTAATTTGGTGAAAGCTTTCATCTTCCCTAAATTTCTATTTTACTTTAGGACGATCCCGATTACAATTGCTGACACATATTTAGGACAGTGGCCGTCCAAGCTGAATAAATTTATCTGGGGCTTTCATAAGCCAAGAATCAATTGTAAAATTCTAAGGCAATCCAGGAAAATGGGAGGGATGGGACTACCAGACCTTAAGAGGTACTACGAGGCAGCACAACTATCTCACCTTGTGATAATGCTTTCCCCTGCAGCTACCCCTGATTGGAAGCAGATAGAACAAAGTCATACTTCTTCTTTATCCATACATGAAGTAATATAGGCTAGAAAGCAACATAGACCATCAAGTATAAAGAAAGCAGAATGGCTGTTACCTTCCTTAAAAGTATGGGATGTAAAATGCTCAAGATTAGTCTCGATTCCCTCTTTATTATCTCCATTTGTAGGTCAAAGCTGGTTCCTCCCGGCATTAAAGCTAAATGGTTTTAAAGAATGGAGAGAAGCCAATCTAATAAGACTAATAGTGCTGGTTCTTACCTATAAAACCCTTTATGGCCAGGGTCCACGGTACCTAAGGGACCGCCTTTCCCCATATGTTCCCCCAAGAGCACTACAGTCGGGGGCGCAGTACCTATTGGTGGTTCCAGGCCCCAAGGACATCAAGTTGGCCGCAACCAGGGCCAGGGCTTTCTCGGCGGCGGCTCCTGTCTGGTGGAACGAGCTCCCAGAGAAGATCCAGGCCCTGCAGGACTTGGCACAGTTCCACAGGGCCTGTAAGACGGAGCTCTTCCACCAGGCCTTTGCATAGGAGCCGCCTCCATCATTGTGCCACAACCGAGTTGCCATCTTTGACAGTGGATTAGACTATAAGTGAGCCAGCCCTGGGAAGACGCCTAGTTGACCGAAGAACTTATGTTATCAGGCTAGGTTGATATATGGAAACCATCTTGGAGAAATAAGATTTAACATCAAGAGCACCGCACTTTATTTATTGATCGTTTTTATGCTGTTTTAATTGTTTGTTATGGCATCTGCCTCTGTTGTTAGCCGCCCTGAGCCCATTTGGGGAGGGCGGGATACAAACCAAATAAATAAATAAATAAATAAATATTTCTGACAAGGGTAAACTGATTGATAAAAATGATTTAGATCATAAAGCAGGGTTCAGGTTACCTTGGTTTCAATATGTGCAATTATAACACTTATTTGACTAACCACAGTTAACAGAGTTTAGGATGAAACCACTAACCTCTTTTGAATCTCTAATAAAAGCTGAGACAACTATGTTTAAAGGTTTAATATCTATAATATACAACATACTGTATGGAAAAACCATTTTCTCATCAGAATAGTTGGGAGCAAGACTGTAATAGGATTATATCAAGCCAACAATGGCATTCTATTTGGAATTCTTCACCTTTACAGTCACATTCTATAAATATTAAAATGCAATAATTTAAGATTTTATCAGGGTGCTATTTATCGCTACAGAAATTGCATCATATTTACCCCTCCATGAGCTTATTGTGTTGGAAGGGCTGTGGGTCAGCAGCATCCTTTATTCACTGCTGGTGGTCGTGTCCACAAGTAGCCCAGTTTTGGAGCTTGATCATTGATCATATAAACAACATAACAGGTTATCCTATTCCAAATAAACAGAATTATTGTTATTATCTTTGTGGGAAAACCGTGAATTGTGGAGTTCAAAGAAAATGATAATTCACTTCCTGCTGGCAGCGGCCAGGGCCTCAATTGCCCAAAAATGGAGAAACATTCTGCCTCCTACAATTACGTTATGGCATGATAAGATTTGGCAATTCTATGTTATGGAAAAGATAGCATATAAGAATGTCCAAATTGATAGCAAAAAGATCGTTTCATAGCAATTTGGTATCCACTACTGGAATATATGATAACAACAAACAAAGTGCCAAAACATATTTATCCTATAGATCTGTTACATCTGTAAGGTTGTTGTATCCTTCTTGTATTAAAATTTGAATAGTGATATCTCCACAAGTTTCTCAAACCAACTGTAAATTAAGAAAGCTTTGTATTCTATGCACAATGTATTTGTATAATATTTAAAAAGGTAAAAGTAAAGGTTCCCTTGCTCGAAAGCCAGGTTGCGGTGCTCATCTCCGTTTCAAAGCCAAAGAGCCAGAAGACATTTCCGTGGTCATGTGGCCGGCATGACTAAACACCAAGGAGCACGGAACGCTGTTATCTTCCCACCGAAGTGGTACCTATTTATCTACTTGCAATTTCTTGCTTTCGAACTGCTAGGTTGGTAGGAGCTGGAACTAGAGACGGGAGCTCACTCCGTCATGCGGCAACTCGGGTCTCGAACTGCTGAACTACTGACCTTCCACAGCCTGCAGTTCAGCGTCTTAACCACTTGAGCCACCGCAGATCCTTTGTATTATATTTAGCTTCTATATATTCAATAAAAAAAATTTAAAAACCTTCTGTGAGTCAGAGCTCATTTCATCATCTTGCATTGGGTTTTACATGTTGCCTATCTAGCAGCATTTGAAAGTATCTTACACTCACTTTGTGTAAACAGATTAGATCTCATTTGGAATTAGACTTTCTTTGCGACATGCCCTTATATTGCTATTCTCTATAAAAATCAGCCCAATGGTTTACACTTCAGTGCATGTGATGAAGTGAGCTCATTAAATTTATGCTGGAATAAAACTTGAAGGTGCCACTGGATTCATATTTTATGCCACAAAAGTCCTGTTTATAGACCCCAAACTAAATATAAAATTAAATTCAATGCGTATTAAGCATATGCTTAAGGCAGCAAACTTAGTGTAAGGTAGCCCTGTCATGATGTTGGAATGGGGAGGGGGCATCTCCTTCTCCACGCCAGCTCATCCTATCTAGCTTTTCGCTGCTTATCTCTGCTCTGACCTTGTTATTTCTTGAAGCTGCAGCATTGCCCAGCTTGGGAATCTTAACAGTTTGGGTGCACAGCCTTTTGCTTGCCTGCCCAACTGAAATGTAATAATTGGCTTTTGGTTATGGGGGGGACGTTTGATTTTATTATAAGTCAGTGGCCATCATATTGCCGGTCATTCCTGACACAAGCTGTATACTCATTCTTAGTAATGGACTATCATTAAACACTTATCTTCTTGAGAAGCCTTGGTGTGTGGTGTGATCCTGCTAAGGAACCTGTCACTTAGCAGGGAGTAAATTCCACTGAACTCAGTGGGGTTTACGTCTGAGTAGTCATGCTTGCACTCAATGTTCCCTCTAAGCTGAGCTAGTGTGAGCTAGCTCACAGTTTTTTAGCCTCCAGCTCACACATTTTTGTCTTAGCTCAGGAAGGATGGCTCCACAGCAAACTAATTTATGCAGTAGCCAAATCACCTGCTCACAACTTTAATGCTGGTAGCTCACAGAATAGAATTTTTGCTTACAGGACTCCACAGCTTAGAGGGAGCATTGCTTGCACTGTAATTCTCCAGTTTAACTCAGTGAGACAACTCTGGCTTGCTTGAGCCTCAAGTAGATGTAATTGTATACCCAACCTGATAGCAGATGTCCTGGCCATTCCAGTTGGAAGACACAGAAAATATAGAGTTAATTGAATGATAGTTTGGTACTTTGTCCAGAGATTAGCATGGGGCTCAGATTTCATGAACATCTTCAGCAGCAGTGTAGCAAATATACAGCAAAGGAAAGCATACTAACTTGATGTACCTTGCTTATCAATTCCAGCTCCTTTTGGTTCTTACAGAACCCTTAAGGCCTAAGGCCCATCTGTGGGGCAGGGCAGATACTTGTTACAATGCAGCCATAACCTTGAAATGAGGTTATCACAAATACACTTTAACTCGTTGGACTTAATATGGATTACATATGCAATGCAGACAATATGAACACTGGCTGAAGCAGCAGATACATCTGTCAATCATGAAATTATGCTCAGGATTTATTCATGGGCTGCCGGTCACAGATGGAGGGGTAGGTGACAAATTCTCTCCTTCTTGCCAACTCTGGATAAAGGCTCCTTTAGCTGTCTGGATCACTTTGATACAAGAAAAATCTAACTTGCTTTATTTGTCACGCTGAATGATTAACTGGAATTGATCTGAGCTGCTTTCTACAAGCTATTTTCCCTGAAGTCAGTGTGAATGCTTTTGCAAGGGGGAAATTTGAGATCAAGAGCCTTTGCTGCATTGTAACCATATTTAGAGATCAAGCCTAAGCAGGTCTCCTCAGAATGCTGCTCAAGCCTATTCAGTGGGGCTGACTCCTAGCAGACATTTTCTTTCATGTTCACAGTTCTTAGAATCCATCGTCATCATGCAGCATTTCTCAATCAATCCCCAACACTACTGAATTCTGCTTCTTCAGCCCAGCACAAGAGCAACTGAGCCAGTTCAGGGCTTCTTAATATTGAATGCATGCCAGTGTAGATAGTTCAAAACTCTCTGAAGCTCTAATGCATCATTTCTAAGTAGACACATCTAGAAATAAGAACCGGACAATTATGACATGCATGTAGTCTAACGTAGCTAGTCTATATAAATCCAAAGGAGATCCATATCAACACTATGAAATCTCATTTCTGCACACACATTTTTCTCTGAAGTATGGGGCAAGGCAAAATTGCTTTGTAGGCTATATTTGGCTGGTGAAAAATAAATTGGTTGTCTTTCCATTGTACTATAATTTATTAAAATTAAATACATTTTAAAATGTTTGCTACAAACAAAACATTTTTTATTTCCTCAGGATGAAACTATATGCTGACAGAATAGGAGAACAGGGTGCAATTGCACTTCTGAAAAAGATCTTGCTGTATTATTCATATTCTCTACATTCAAAGAGCAGTTGTTCATAACAAACTACAATTAATGCAGGAAAAAGTGGGTTGCCTTACACTTTAAACAAAAGGTTCCAGACAAATGTTGCTGAGGTGCAGTTTACATCATGGCAAAAGTCATGGAAGTTGTCCAATGGCAAAACTCCATGGTTTTGATGGATGATAATGGAATGCAGATGGAGAGTTCTCTCTGTGAATTGAGATAATTTATAATTCATTCTTTTGCTCAAAAAGGAAAAGTGTTTAAATATTTTTTGGCCTTTGAAAGAACGCTCTTCAAACTGTGCAAGCTGAGGCAATGTACCAGTGTCTGAGGCAAAGGAAAGAGGAAACGCAGAGTCCTCCCTTCAGGACAGAAAAATATGGAATCTTCCAAGCACAGGCTGCTCAGAGTTCAGAGGGTTTAGGCAACAAATTTTGTCAAACTATTATATTCAGAATCTACTGTCTAGCTCCTCAGCATTTCTTATTTATTGATAATAAATAGACATGACCACTATTGACATAAAACAGCATTTCAAGGGAGAGATTAACCAGTGCATTTCGTGAAGTCAACATTATAAATCAAAGATGCGAGACTCTTGTTATGTAACATCCCACAAGCTGAAGTACTCACTTTTTAACTTAAATAGGGTAAGAAGCTTTTTCATCATTTTTGAACTCTCACATTTTTGGCTTTGAACTCTGCCATTATTCAAAGTAATTTGTAATTTTTAAGCAAACTTGTATGCTTTGGTTAATTAGATTGTGTAAATTTAGTAGCTGGAATCCACAAAGTATTGCTCACATTTTTCTCAACTAGTCCTGGGACTGCTGGACATTCCCTGTTTCAGAAGCTTGTAAGATTTAACACAGCAAGAAGAACCATTGAAATGCCTATCTTTTTGCTCCCATAATTAATATATTTTGTGGGGTTCACACACCACAGTACAGTGCAACTTCGAGATTGGAAACTCAACTGTATCATAGTGCAATGGATGTGTCATTGATTCATTCTAACCAATATTCTATTTCATATCTAAATAATGTTTCATTTGCTAAAATCAATGACATTCACTAGCCATCTCAGCACACATTCCTGATTTTTCTCCTCTTTCTTTCCCCCATCACACTGAGGCATCTACAATACTATCCCTTGCCTGGTCTGGTTTAAATCACTCATGAGTCTCAGCTGTTTGCAGCCATCCAGGACTCTCTGCTTACCTACTCACTTACATTAGTCAAAGGAAATTCTGTACATTTGTTTTATGTTTCATTATAATAGATCCCTGTAGTGTTGTAGCAACGTATGTGAGGAAGCCATTCCTTCCTCGCTAAAGAATTTAGGAACATTAACTACAGAATGTACATTTGTCTGTCAGCTACAAAACATGTATCTCTTATTCTGCTTTTAGATACCATACATCTACATAATGTAAATTGTCATTTAGCATCCAAATGCTCTAAAAATAAGCTGGAGGCCCATAATTTGAACATTTGTTTATTTAAAATTTTTTAAAGCCATTTTCTCTTAGAAAACTGGGACCCCAGGCAGGTAACAATGATACAGCATCAAAATATTGGGGGGGGGGGAACATTGAAATAGCCAGCAATAGCAATTCTCTAAACCCCCTCCCCAGTCTTGAACACATACGATACTCTCTTATACTGTGTCAACCCATTTGTCTATCAAGGTCAGTATCATCTACTCTGACTGGCATTAGCTCTCCAGTGCTTCAGACCGATAAGTCTTTCTCATTTCCTATTAATGGATCTTTTCTTAACTGGAGATGCTGGGGATTGAACCTCAAACCTTCTGCATGCAGAGCAGATGGTGTCTCACTGAGCCACAGCCTCTCTTCCTCTCTAACATTCTGTTAAATTTTTAGGAGGTTGAACAGCCTAATCCCCCTTCCTCATATTTTCAGTTAACTGACTCTCAACTTTCCAAACTTTTGTTTAATTTCCAAACTCCTTTCCCCCCTCCAAACCGGGGGAGTCCCCTACTTTGTTTCTGGGTGGCCAATTTTGTTCCTTTCATGATTGTCACAAGACCCAACCCCTTTATGACTGGCTTTAATTATGATATTAGCAAGGTTCTTGGATGTGGCACCAAGTGATCTATGGAGAAGGTTGGTGGTCCATATGCAAGAGAGAGAGAGAGTGAGTGTGTCAGAGTATGCACAACATGTCATCATTGCATTCCAATAGATTACTCCAGATTTTAAAATTGTAATCTGAATTCAGCCTCAGTCATGGGCAGCTAGTGATATGGAACAATTCCAGGTGGAAATTCATTGTTTACCAGGATGTTTTCTCAGTAAAGTAAATGGCCAATCAATACAAAGTCGGTATGTATCCTGTATATATGATTGTGTGTGTGTGAAATGCCATGCAGTCCAATTGCAGCCAATTTATAGCAATTCCAGCAAGGGACTTTCAAGGCAAGTGAGAAGCAGAGGTGGTTTGCCGTTACCTTCCTCTGCAGAGTCTTCCTTGGTAGTCTCTCTTCAAGCCATTTCATGCCACATTCCCTCCCATGTATTGGGGAATCCTATATTAACCATGTTTTTGATGATGCTGTTGAACCAAAATAATTTAGCCTCAAACTATGCACCCACACAATGTCTTGTTTAAATTTGTTGGCAATTGTGCAAAGCAGCTTCATGTACTCTGCATGCCAGAGCAATACCCACCTCGGCCACCAGTCTATGGTGTCCTAACTAAACGTGTACCTGCTTTATTGGCAGCCTAACTGAAAGTAAAAGAAGAAGGGGATGGCAATGGATGAGATGGTTAGACAGTGTTATCGCTGCAACGAACATGAAATTTAGCAAACTCCGGAGGATGGCGGAAGACAGGAAGGCCTGGCATTATGTGGTCCATGGGGTCGCAAAGAGTCAGACTCAACTGTGCAACTGAACAACAACAACAACAAAATTAAATATATTTCTCATTGCTGCAAAAGGGGTGGGATTCAGATCTAGGCCATGGTGCAGGACAGGGATAGAGTTAACTCTTGTCCCATGCCATGTCTCAGACTGGTGTCACACCTAATTTTTTTTTCCTACCAGAGCTAAAAGCACCTTGAAAGAAATGGATCATTTCTATCCAGCAAATAGGGATGACACCCCAGCCCTAATCTAAATCCCATCCTCCCCGTGACTGCTTTTAAACAAAATTAAATGTACTGGAAGACCTATTCATGGATCTCATCGTATCTCTTCTGTTTATGAGTTGAAAACCTGGTGTACCACTTCATAGAATCACAGAGCTGGAAGGGCCCATACAGGCCATCTAGTCCACCTCCCTGCTCAACTCAGGAGGATGGGAGAACCAGGGCTATGTGGTAGATGGGTAAGAAAGGGAGGCAGGAGCTATGACGAGTCTGGAGAACTGAAAGGATGGAAGAAGTACTGAGCAGCAGTGTTCCCTCTAGCTGAGTGAGTGTGAGCTAGCTCACAGTTTTTTAGCTTCCAACTCACACATTCTTGTCTTAGCTCAGGAAGGATGGCTCCAAAGCAAACTAATTTATGCAGTGGCCAAATCGCTTGCTCACAACTTTTAATGCCAGTAGCTCACAAAGTAGAATTTTTGCTCACAAGACTCCACAGCTTAGAGGGAGCATTGCTGTGCAGTGGTTTGGACTCTCCAAGATTTTCAAGAAGCAATAGAGATACAGTGGTCAGGCATGACAAGCAGCAGCAACAGAGATTTTCAAAAATCCATTTGAAATGTTTATATGTGTGGGGTTTTTTTAATTTGGGGGGAACTTGGTGTACTTCTGCCATCACAGAGGACAGTAAATATCACTGCAAGGTGGAATCACCTATAAGCCTAAGAAAGTTATTGCTTATTTGGTTAAAATTTGAATTATGAGATTCTTTGTTGCCAAAAGAAAGCTGTGTATAGGATTTAGGCAAAATATCATTTCAACATCAGGCATGAATCAATCAAAGAGAGAGAGAGATTTCACAATGAAAAAAAGATTTATATGAGAGCAAGGAGAGGTAGGAGTGATCTTTTCATCTTTACGATCAAAACTGGTAGATTTATTTCTTTGAGTGCATGATTTATTTATTTATTTTTTAAAAAAATAAGTGAGTCACAAAGAAATAGGGCACACAGAAGTTGTTGAAGTGCCAAGTTGTGAGTGGTGAGAAGGATTTTGTCAAAAACACACCTGAAATGAAAAGTGAATAAGGGTGGGCAGTGCCAGAACACTCTGTTCTGAAGTGAAGAATAGATAGTCTCCTTACGGGGAGATTCTCTGTGGTTTGAAAAGGATGGCTTTGAGACGGAAGAAGGGGATCCACAGTCCCCGTCTCTCTTTCTTGTGGATACACAGATCCAGCATGCACTGGCTATCTGAGTGATGTCTGTAATTTTAAAAAAAAATTTAAAAAAAAAATCTGAGTGATGTCCTTGTTGAAGAAAAAGAGTCTGGGGGTGCCCTTTCTACATTTAAAATGTTCAGATGTTCTCTACATGCCTGTTGCCATGGAAGGGAAGAAAATGTGTGAAACAGTGCTGCAAATGTCAGCTGGTAGAATTGGGGGGGGGCGGTCAAGTTTATAAAATTATGAATGATATAGAGGACGTAGAAAAAAGAAAATAAAGCCCTGCTCTCTCATAAAAACTAGAGCTAACTTACGATATTTGCTGCCAACAGAATACCCCCTGGCTTAGGACTTAACTACACATTACATTACACTGTACTTGTGTGATGACCAAGGACTTTCTATCAGGTTTGTGCTGCAAATTTCCTACTTGGAATTCAATTTCAAGGAACATGGGGGCCCAATTTGGGTTAGGTCTGCAATGTGTGGGGAAAGAAGTTTCAACTTTTCCTGATTTCTTGACCTGAAGTGGCCCTGAGGGGTAGCATTTGCCCCACTGGGGATATGAACCAATAAGTACACATGGAACCCCAGTGGGACACACAGCTTCTTCACCTGATGGAGAGGAATCTGTACTCTAGTTTGTGACACCTACCACCACATTAACTGGTGGAGAGAAGGATAGCTTTCGTACTGCAAGGCAGGCAGGACTCTTGGTGCATGAGCGATATATGAAAAGGAGGGCTGTAGGCTGATCAGAAATAGTAAATCACATCACAGGCATTCTTCAAATTAATCTGATTATTGGTCTGCTTTCACACTGAACCAAGGTTTATATTAGTAACTCGATAAGGAGCCATGTCCATAAATAAGTGCTATGCTCATAGTTCCTGGGACTGTATGTACACAGTCCAGTCAGATCACTGATGATAGTAGTGATCATCTGTTCAAGAAGGAGAAGAGGAGACTGGAGATTCTTTAGCCCTGCCCAGTCAGGGATACTGAGATCTTTGACACAAATACAGATAAACCCACACTGATCAAACTATACACAACTCAAGCCCCTCTACTGGATCTTCCATTTGTTTGAATGTCATGTTTAAGTGACTTTGTTACAGTGCTTGATCTTCAGCTGAGGGCAAGGATGGGTTGTGCTTTTGGTAAATATGCCATATTTATAACTTGCAGCTTGTGGTTTGTTTTGTATCTGCACTGCTGAATTAATTCCTTTTAGTTGTCAATGTGTTCCAGGGTAGGAATACTGCATTGCAAGGAGAGCGCCAAATTCCTAAGGTACATCTCTTTTATTTGTGTAAAAGTTTGCAAAACCAGGGGTTACCAGGGAGGGAGGGATACAATTCCCATGAGCCCATATGGGAATGCACATGCCCAAATTGGTCCAAATCCTAATAGATCATTGGCCATTAACAAATACCATTAACATATATAAGTCACATGGAGATGACAACATAACAAGTGTCAGATCAAAAAGATAAAACTTTATTTCTTTTAACACTTTGCTTTTAAATTGGAAATAGAAACAGGTGTGGTGGGCACAGCAGTGACAAAGCAGCATGGAATTGTGCATGCACAGAAATGATTTTCCCATCATTGGACACATTTGGGTTGTTCAGATGCAAATAGTGTGTTGTAAACAAAATGGGAAAGATGGCGCCCATCAGAGAAAGTTTAAAACGAAGCCGGGTGGGCAGAGTCCGAGACTGGAAGAGGGAGCAGATGTCCTCAAATTCCTGGCGGATATGCTCAAGCCAGTGATGGAACAACTCGATGGTATTAACCAGCAATTGACTGTGATGAATAAAAACTTCACGGCACAGCAGCTCCAGCTGAACGAGATGGAGAAAAAAGTGGAGCAGGCAAACAAGAGAATTAAAGAGATTGACACCACAAGTAAGAAGTTGAAGAAAAGGATGGGAGAGGTTGAAATGAAGCAGAATTACCAAGAGAACCGTGTCTTGCAGCTTCAGATGGGAAAAGCTAACATGATTCTCAGGTTTCAGGGGGTTCCTGAAACAGATCGGGAAGACTTGAAGAAGGTGCTTAGTGAGATCATCGCTCCAGTAGTAGGCTTAACAGAGGAGGAACTTGTAAACAAAATGGAGACAGCCTATAGGACATACTCCAACTATATTAAAAAAAATAGCCTACCTGGAGAAATAGTGGTCAAGTTTTCAAGAAGACAAACCAGGGATGCCATCTTAAAAGCAACATCAGCGATCCCACTGAAAATGGGAAATATTACCATTAAAACTTTAAAGGACATTCCATTTGAAATTAGACAAAAGAGGAAAAATTACAAGGAATTAATTTCTTTTCTTCAAACTCATGGAATATCGTATAGATGGCAGAGGGTGTCATCTTTAAGATCAACAATAGAAGAGAGACGATAGACTCCACTTTTAAAGCTAAAGAGTTTTTGATACGCCAGTTGGGGACAGATGAAGAGTCCAAAGAGGGAGAATCGAAGTCGAGTGACTCTGCTACCTCGGGAACGGAAGAGGATTCTGCGGCAGAAAAGGGTGCGGGACCTGCCAGAGTGGTATGTGATTTTAGATATAGAAAGCCAAAGTAAAGGCAGAAGGACTTGGAAAATGGCCTTTTGAAATGAAGAATAAGAAGATGATCAGAGACTTCTCTCACAGCAACTAACAAAATAAAATATAAGAAGTGAACTGTTATAAGCAAAAACTCAACAAATATATTGTGATAATAAAACTAATTATACTAACATATTTACTAACAGTGAAAAGATCTCCTCCTCTTGGAGTTTTTAGTTTAGTGTGGTTTGCTTTTCTTTCTCCTTAGTTGTAGTCCCTCCCTTATATTTCTTTGTAGTTTTTAGTATTTGCAAAATAAAAAATATCCCTACAGGGATTTAAAAAACAAACAAACAAACAGTGTGTTGAATGTTCTGTTTCCTTGACTAAATAGGAGGTGATCAAGTATCCCTGTCCTCTGCCATGCCCACCTCAAGAGATGATTAGCAATATCATACAATACCATTCCCAAGAGGGAAAGAAATCTTGGGTCTGTAGTAAATAGCTTGATGATGTGTACAGCAGGGGTGAAAAAGGCAAACGCCGTGCTGGGTGTTATTAGGAAAGGGACTGATAATAAAATGGATAAGAGTTTGATTTTCCTGTATAGATATATGGAGTGGCCTCATCTGGAATACTGTGTACAGTTCTGGTCAACAAAGGGTATTGCAGAGCTGGGGGGAATACAGGAAAGGCCAACTAAGATAATTATGGGGTTAGAGCCCCTTTCCCATGAGGAAAAGCTAAGGAGTGTGGGTCTTTTCAATTTAGGAAAAAAGACAACTGAGGAGAGCATGATAGATATTTGTAAACTTATACACAGAGTACAGAAAGTAGATAGAGGCCCCTGCCACACGGGGGGGGGGATAGCACGGGCAAAGTACGGCTTTCTAAAGCCGCACCAAAAGAGAGACGCGGCAGCGGGATCACATAGATCCCGAGCTGCTGCGCACTTTCTCCCCGGCACGATCAGATGCCAGGGGGAAGCCACTAAAGAAAGAGCGCAACAGCCGAACTGCGCATGTGTACGCATGCACAGTTCAGCGGGGAGCCTGGATTGATCCGGATGACGGGCGCAGCAACGATCCCACGGCCGCGCTTGCAGCGGTGCTTCAGGTAAGTCCTCCTCTGTAGGAGGTTCTTTTTTGCAGCGGGTTTTCAGGGTTTAGGGACGGATGTGCACCGCTTCTCAAATGTTGCGGTGAGATCACACCCGTTTGCTGTGCCCCCAATCCGTCCCTCTCCCAGGCCAAAGTCTCCCGTGTGACCGGGGCCAGAGAGAACATTCTCTGCCACTCCCACAGCAATGAGAACTGGGGGCACACAATGAAGTTGATGGCAATGGATTTAGGACATAAAAAAGGAACAACTTCTTCATTCAACAATTGCAGAATTCAGCACCAGCTGGATATAGTGATGGCTGCTACTATAGAAGAGGGTTAGAGATATTCTTGGATAATAGGTCCATCACTGCTTGTTAGCCATATTCAGAAGATGTTAACCTCAAACAGCAGTGCTAGGTGGCAACATCTGAGGAAGGCCTTGGCCTCTGTACTCTGGCCCAGTAGTGTATGAAAAAGCATGCTGGACATGATGGAGCATTGGCCTGATTTCACAAGGGTCTTGTTTTGGTCTAAAGTTAGATTGGCCATTCTATTCTTTAAGAAATATAAAGATAAATTAAGTATTCTGTAATCTGCCAATAGCCTCTTGGGAAAGGGTGGTGAATATTTAAAAAATGAAAAATTAAAAGAAAAAAACGATAGGCACTATTCACTAAACACTTATGCCAACATTTCCAGATTACTACCATGAATAGTTTCCCTGAGATAAATGGTAAGGCAAAATAAATAGCCTTTGATGTTATTAGTACTAGGTTCCTTAACAGAAATATTTCTCTTTTTAATAGTGCATATGCTAGAGGGGGAAAATGAACTCCCACTGGACTGAATGCCTGTTTTTCCAAAGGACATGAAATAGGCCTAAAATATTATTAGACTAATGATTAAATGAAGTGTTTGGAGACATGGAGGTCTTGCTCTTCTAAATACATAGGGGAGGCTGGAAAGTGGCAGGAGGTGAGAGAGATTTCAGAATTGAATACCCCTTAGCTCTAATGAGAATTACTCATTTAATTTCTTCATGTTCCATGTGGGAGATGATGGTCCCTATGCTGTAAAACAAAGGAATCTTGGTGACCCACTTACTGAACAATGTGACCTTGCCTGCACCTGGGGACATCTTCAATGAGTCTGTAAACATAACTGTAGAATGTATTTAGCAGCTCAGCACACATGGAAATCGTACACACAGAAATATTCCTTATCCCCATTTTGTGATCTGAAATGAGTTTGTATGCCAAAAGAGTGATTGGGAAGCATCTCAGGTCCATAAGAATGAAGAGATTTTGCAATCTAGTGGAGTGTTGTCCAGCAGACATCATACCAAAGCAGGCAATGGCATATTTTTATCAGTTTTTTATAAGATGTCACAGTCCAAACTAGTTTTATACTGAGCTACATGTAATTTCCACAGTGTAGTTTTCCATATTGGACTGAAAACTCAGAAATATATAGAGAAAAGAAAATATATTTGTAGCAGGCAGATGCATGGAAGAAGAAAAAAAAGATTATACCACACTTGTAGTGATACATGTGGTCAAGCAAGCATGTTCTATATTGATCTACATCGATTACTTTTTTGTTTGAGATGTAGATCATATTGACAGCATCGTCTGGGGAACAGCATAAATAAAACCCACCCAACTGTCACCCATTCATTCAACAGAATGTCATGAGAATTATATATGTCAAATCTGAGTTCACTGGTTACAACAGATGCTGAAGTGGTCAACCAGAGCCCATTTATTTCAATGATATGCTATGGACTACCATGTTCATAGCTTTAAATGTGTTTGCATTGTGACAATATCTACCTAAACTCTTGGGAGTAGCTTCACAAAACGTAAGAAAGCACCAATAGAAAAATATCTGTGTCATTTATTGATCATGTGTTTTATCCTTTCCATGCTTCTTCATGAAAAAGTTTCGAGACAAATTTCAACTGGGTACTCCAGGATTTTTAAAGGGTGAAATGTGTCCTTGTCACAGTTTTCCTGACTCACTGATAGAATGCCTTTATTTCATTTATACAAAGCCAAGATAAGAAACCTACTGTTCGGTCCTTTTATATGCCTTCTATCCATCAGCACCAACTGAGGGGTTTGGCCTCAAATAATCTTGAGTCTTTCTTTCTTCAGAACTATTATCTAACTCTTTAATATCTCTTGTTTCCATTAGAGTCCAGCGCCAGCATTTTAAAAACAGTTTATCTACAGTGTTCAATTATGTTACTTGAACGACGGTTAAAGTAAATCAGCCCTTAGCACCAATCGTGTGTCTTGGGGGGGGGGAGGGGAGTTGACCTGTGGAATACAACCCAAAATTGGTTTATTGCACCTAATCATGTCTTGGTTTTTTAATCAAAGAGAAAACAGCCACACTTAAATCCAATATATGCTTATTATAAGATAGACAGAAAAATCCATGAAGTCTATTTCATAGCAATTCAGTAGTCTTTTAAAAGCTAAGGTTGTATATATCTTTTTTGATTCTACAAGTTCTTTAGAAATATTCTGACCTGATTCTGAAATCCACACATTCTGTTTTAATTTTATGAAAACCTTTATGATTTCACGATATTTAATGAAAATGGCTTTACACTGATAGTGATTCACATTTAAAAGAAAGATGACTACAGAGACAGGACAGGCTAAAGGCAGCCGAGCATTGTTGTGGAAGGAAACAAGATGAAAGCCATCTTTCACTGACTCTTCACCTCATGGAAGGGAAAGGAAGAGACAGTGCATCAGCAGTTTGTCCCAACAAACCACAGCATTTCTCCCCCTTTGTTAGGAAAAGCATCAAAACAGTGAAAAGAGACAGAAGTCTGAGACTGATCCTACTCTTTTGAGCCAGCCAGGCAACAGCTGTAGAGAAAGGGTAGGTTGCACAGGACCTCTGAGTAAACAGGGTTGCCAACTCCAGGGTGGGAAATTCTTGGAGATTTGGGGGTGGAGCCTAGGGAATCCATCATCCAAGCCAACTATTTTGTCCAGGGGAATTGACCTCTGTCATTTGGAGAATAGTTGTAATTTTAGGAGATCTCCAGAACCCACCTAAAGGTTGGCAGCCTGACTCAGGGCTCTCTCACCCACTCTGCTTGGCCATCTTAAATAGCTTCTGTTCTTGTTCTTGCTTTTTTATTCTGGGGGGGGTTCCCCATGTAGTCCCCCCCCATTCGAACAGAACTCTGTACTCTACAAACAGTACACAGTAAAGGTTCTAAGCCTGGCAGGTAAGACCCAGAGAGTCCCCCACATAATTGACTCCTTCCTCATTTCCTGATAGGAGTTGTGGCGACACTGCTACAAAATTATCTGATCTGATTAGAGATTAACGTGTCCAGGATACTAATGCACCCAAGCTTGAATGCTGAATCCACTGTTTATTTAAGGGTGAAGATGTTACTGTGGCCTATGTGAACTATAAGCAGCAATATGATTTTATCCATCTCTTTGCAGGATTTGGTGAACCTTTCTCTTATCTGTTTCTTTGCTTGTATGATGTTTCCAGTCCCCCCCACCCCACCCCCCCATCTAATGTGTTCTGCTGGGAAAGCTGCCGGAGTGTTTTTGCAGCCACAGAATGGGAGTTCCAGAAGCTCTCGTGAAAACTAATATGTGTTTAACATATAAACATACAACAGTAGATGAAAAGGTTGAGAAAGAGATAAACAGAGACAGATGGCACAGATCTAATTAATAAAAAACACAAAGAGGGAAATGAATCTGTACTACTGATTTCATGTCTAATTTAATTAAGGGGGGGAAAGCTTTCCAGGAGTTCAGCTAGGAAATAATTGAGAAGAAGGGGGGGAAATAGGCAGAAGGAAAGTGGGTTCTTTAAAGTTTTTTTCCATTGTTATTATTTTCCATGTCCATTGGGGCTCCTCCATTCAGTTTTGGTTTTTGAGTTACAATCCTTTGCTGAGTTACTCCAGTCTAGGCCCATTGACAGGAATGAGTTTAGACTGAAGAAACTCAGCACAAGATTGTTCCATTTGTCAGATAGTGGCATACTTTAGGTGTAATACAAAACTATGGTATACTCTATCTGTGGTTAGCTTGCAAAACCAGAATTCAGCTGACAGACAGTTATTCAGATCATGGTTTGACTTTTCAAATGTTGGTTTCATTGTCTTTACTGTACCTTCCACCTTCTCCACAGAGACCCAGCTGCTATCCCAGCTTGCATTGCAGCAACACTCTTGTCAAGGAACAAGCCAGAATTACAGCAGGGTTTCTGTATTTGTATGGCATGCTAAACCAGAGTTAAGACTACCTATGGTTAATAACCATCTACAATCTTGCTACTTTGTACCTAAAAGAAAAGGAGGAGTCATGGAAAAGAAACATACATAAAGATGTATGAGGAAGAGGTGGTCCCCTTTTCTGTCTAGAAGAAGTTTAGAAAGACCAGGGAGGGAAGGCAAAAAGATATATTATCATGACATTGTGGTTAGAATGTTGAAATAGTACCCCAGAGACTCAGGTTCCAATCACCATTCTGGCATGAAGCTTATAGGTTGACCTGGGCCAGTCAGTCTAATCTAGCTCATGGGATTGCTGTGATGGGTAAAATGTAGGAAAGTAACCTGATGTATATTGCCCTGAGCTCCAAACAGTAAAGGCCTATTACGCACGCACGGCCTACTGCAGAGAATCTGAGCAGTCAAGCCTTTAAACTTGACTTCAGATTCTGTGCTTGCAGTACACACCATTTTTTCATCTGGCGTATTTATTCTGCAGCCCAGCTGCTGCGCTGCCTTCTCCTGCCGCCTGGCCCAGCCAAGCTCACTGTGCGTGCAAGTAGCCAATGGCTCCCCACAGATGCAGCCCTGTGCTGCCTCCTGCTGCCCAGCTGAAACAGGGTGGCAGGAGAGGGCAGCGTAGTTGGCTCACTGTGTGTGTGCAGGGAGCAGATGGCTCCTTCAGGCACAGCTCTGTGCTGCCTTCTCTTGCCACCTGGTTCAAGCCGAATGGAAGGAGAGGGCAGCCCAGCCGGGAGTCACTTCTTTTTCTTTTTCTACAAGCAGCATGATAGTTGCGATGGTCTCATATCATCAGACTCATGCCACTTGTAAAAAAAAATTGGGTGGGGCAGTGGCCTACGAGGGGCAGGGACAGGGCAAGGGGGGGATCTGAGGGAATTTGTGTGCTTTTGACTTAGCTTCAGCTTGGAAGCAAAGCAAGGGGGGAAAGCCAGCATAAAAACACTCTCAGAAAACATGAGGAAATAGCAAACAGATAGTGAACTGAGTGCTGAAGAGAGAGAAAACAATGCAGAATAAAAAAAACCCAATGGACATGCATGGTGCAAGCAAGGTGAAACACCAGTGCATAATAGGTCTTTCTCCACTACCATTTCAGTCTTTCCTCCCTTGCACTGCCTCCAGCCATTATAAAAATCTCACAAGTAGAGTTGCTAGCTCCAGTTGGGCAGAATTGTTAGCTGCTCATTCTTAAGATAAATTTCCTAATTTTATGATTATCATGTTCAAATAAAGCAAATCAATAACTTTTATTAGACATTTGTTACAAAGTGCATAAACAGATCTCATAGTATCAAGAGATAACACAAGTAAGCATTCATACAGTTTGTACTGCCCCAGCAGGATATATAGTAAGCATAGCAAGCAGTTTGTATTAGAGCAGAAAAATTGTCCTTTACCTATGAAGTAATGCATGATGGGAATAATAATAATACTAACCCCTTAGGTCAGATGCTCTGAGATAGCCTTCCTTATTGGTTATACATAGGTTCTTTTCCAGGTAGCTAGCAAGCCTGCCAAAGTTTTATTAGCCTTTTTCCGTTCTTTGTTAGCAACCTCTAGCAACAAGGATAGGTACAGGATCATTTCTTTTTCACCAAAGTCTTACAAAGTGATACAAAATAGACTCTTGTCACTAAAGTTGAACTCTGCCATCCATTCAGCAGCTGGATCGTAAGTCAGTGGTCTTTTGAGTGTATGAGGAGTCAAATAATGATGATTTGAGTCTAAATAAGACTGGTGGTGATCACTCACAGCATGGCTGGCCTCTGGCTAGCCTTGGAACAGAGACACAGTTTAAAAAAGGAGGAAAGGAAAGGGAGTTATCCAAAATTATTAACAATCAGTTCCCAGAGCCACATGACAGGTAGGAGATACGTAGCTACTTGATTAGTGAGATGAGGGTTCCGGTCAGATAGAAGAGATAAAACTAAGTGCTTGTCAGAGTGGCCTTTGAACTTATGTAATTATGATTATCAAGAATAAACTGAATAAAGAACCAGCTTTGACCACTTTTTTATCTAAAGCATGTCAGGTACCTAAATGGGGTAGAAAGCAGAAGAGAACAATTTTTAAATAAAATATACATGCTAGCCAACATAGGAATGTTGTTATTTAAATTTAAATTACCAATGCAGGAAATTTCAAACATTGTTAAAACCTAAAGCCGGTAGTAGTAATTTTTTCTTCAAAATCATGAATCAGAGTAGACTGACTGAAACTCAAGCAAATATGGCTATTTGAAATCTTTAGCCTTGACTTAAATTCCTAACTTTATTTTTAACTTCATTTTAACAATTTTTATACCACAAATCTCTCTAAAGATGCTCTGAGATTTTGTCCATCTTTTATGATCTTATACTTCTCGTGAGCTCTTAAAGGTATTCTTTTGAAATATTTATATAATTTCTCACAGAGATCCACTGTGGTGCAGCGGGGAATACGTTTGAACAGCTTGGGGAGACCAAGGTTCAGATCTGCACTCACTATGAAACTCACTGATATCCTTTGGCTAGTCATTCTCTCTCAGCCTAGCCTACCTCACAGGGTTCTCATGCAGAGGACAGGAGGACTACATATGTTGACCTGACTCCCTTCCAGGAAGGTCATGGTAAAACTGAAATAATAAAATAAATGGAGAAAACATGCCAATTTCACAATTAAGGTCTTTCTGAAATACTGACAAAATCAGCAAAAATGGAAAGCTTTCTGACTTGTGAAAAACAGAACAATCTGATTTGGTGACTTAAACAGTTCTAAAGTTAATCCAGTGATGTGCCAATATTATTAACAAATACCAAAGGAAAGAAGGAAAGTGAAAGGCAAAGGTGAAAAGGAAAGATTTACCTAACTGAATGCAGATTTCCAGAGAACAGCAAGGAAAGATAAGGAGGCCTTCCTGAATGAACAATACAAAGTAATAGAGGAAAACAATAGAATGGGAAGGACTAGAGATCTCTTCAAGAAAACTGGAGAAATCAAGGTAGCGTTCCATGCAAAGCTGGCCATGATAAAGGATAAAAATGGTAGGGACCTAACAGAAGCAGAAGAGATTAGGAAAAGATGGCAAGAATACACAGAAGAACTATACAAGAAAGACCTCGATGTCTTTGACAACCACGACGGTATAATCACTGACCTCGAGCCAGACATCCTGGAATGTGAAGTTAAATGGGCCTTAGAAAGCATTACTAACAACAAATCTAGTGGAGGTGATGGTATTCCAGCTGAGCTATTCAAAGTCTTAAAAGATGATGCTGTTAAAGTGCTGCACTCCATTTGCCAGCAAATTTGGAAAACGCAACAGTAGCCACAGGATTGGAAAAGGTCAGTATACATTCCAATCCCAAAGAAGGGCAATGCCAAGGAATGTTCAAACTATCGCACAATTGCACTCATATCACACGCTAGCAAGGTCATGCTCAAGATCCTACAAGCTAGGCTTCAACAGTACGTAGATAGAGAACTGCCAGAAGTACACGCTGGGTTTCGAAGAGGTAGAGGAACT
>NW_015167548.1:949395-986750 GCF_001447785.1 Gekko japonicus
TGCAACGAACATGAAATTGAGCCAACTTCAGAGGACGGCAGAAGACCGGAAGGCCTGGCGTGATCTGATCCATGGGGTCGCGAAGAGTCGGACTCGACTGTGCGACTGAACAACAACAACCAATATTATCATTCATTCAAATCAAGCCTATACAGAGAGCCAGTGGTTACAGTGGCCAAAGTACATCTGGGAGACTCACCCAGGTTCTGCCATGAAAGCTTTCTGGTTGACCTTGGGCCAGGGTAAAACACTCTCGGTCTAACATATTTCACAGGGTTGTTGTGAGAATAAAATGGAGGTGAGGAAAATGATGTGAGCTGCTTGGGTCCCCATTGGAGAGAAAGCTGGACTTCATTTAAATAGATAAAATATAAAATAATATAAATATAAATAAATATTAAAAATAAAATACACAATTATTTCTTCTCATACTTACATGAAAATCACAGCGAGGAAAAAATGCTAATTTTGACAGGAATTCCAGAACAATCCTCAGAAGTAAAATTGGCATCCTTGGCATGTGAGTTCATATAAACATTTTGTCAGACGGCCCATAACATTTCATGTGTGGCATCATTTAGCCCTTGTCAAAATGAATTTCATTCTGTCAGCATGTTTTACATTTTAATGAGTGTGTAAAATTTTACATCTTGTAAAGCGGATCAGGAATACAGAAGAATAACGCCAAAGCTGAAATTTTGCCTGCCTAAGAAGTTTCCCAGATAAGTGGTCAGCAAGCGAGAGCTTGGAGATGTCCTCAGAGCAGAAAAGGAATGGTAAACATTATTGCCAGGTAAAAAACTGAGGTTTCCTGAGGCTGCAGTAAGTAAAGCCTATTACATCTTCTGGTATTAATCATCATAAGTGCTTTATCTCTGGCTGTCATGTTTAGTTTCTGCATGCAATTTACCTCTCAGGCAAGCTGTTCACAGTATCAGCCAGGCTTATCTCAGAACTTATAGTTTTCAAGTGTCTAAATGTATTTCCACCAGAGTTCCCACAGTTAATGCGACAAAAGCCGACATAAGTGCTATTTTAAGACCATGCTGCATCCCTTTACAAAAAGCAGGGTTGCTTATGTTCCGACCACTCCTATCAGTTGGGGGAGGGGGGGAAATTGTACATTCTCAAACTAAACTTTGGCTTTCATGGGACTCTGAGATATTCTTAGTGGTCACAGATGTACCTTTCTGTCTCCGTTCCGGTTTTATCCCATCTTTTAGAGTTTGTGTCCAATCAACATAATACCAAGGCTGGTTTGTAAAAAGCATAAAATATGATAATTATTTTCCAAACAACAAATGTTAATTGTTGAGGGTTGTCAAATTATTTTACAGAGCCAAGGTGATATTTCAGGTTCTTGTCATCTGAGGGTTAAAAAATGGCAAGGCCTCTTTCTTTCCAAGGCTTGACCAAGAAATAGCTCTCACCATTAAGCCTGGGTTTCTGTTTCTCCACATCTCATCACAGTGAATTTCAGTTTCTGTCACAGAATATATTTTTAAAAAAATAATACATGATGGGCTGTATCTTACCACTACACTCAACTAAGAGTGAAGCCTCTTTCTCCAGATGAGGGTCCTGTCACCAAAGGAATATTGTACACTTAGCAAAGTGGAATAGTAAGATACTATTTTATCTCCTTAATTAAGCCAACTGCAATCTGACTGAAGCTGGTCCAGCCAAATATATTGCCTGTTTTGAATGTCTGCCAAGACTGTCATTTTTATGCTGAAATAACTAAATTTATTTAATAGAGTTTATTGGGAGGGTAGATATAAGGCAGCTTTGCCTCTGGTGTTTCCATTATGTGGCAATGTAGTAGAACATCTCTCTTCATTGTCACCCTTCCATTTTAAGGCACTACCCCAATGCAGCTCTACTTCTGTTTAATTTTACATAGTGATAAAATGTAAATGGTTGTTATAGCACATACACTTCTCAGCTTGGGGTGACTGTGCAAATCCATTATAATTCTTTATTGTATTTCAAGTCTGCCCTTCCTACAAGGAGCTCAGGGCAGTGTAAATGGCTCCCCCCCCCCAATACATATTTTTATCCTCACAATCAACCTTGTGGTGGAAAGAAAGAGTGACTTGCTCAAGTTCACTCTTTGAACATGAATAGAGTTTTGAACCTGTGTCTGGCTAACTGAAATACTAACCATTACACCTTACCAACTTGCAAGTTAGCTCTTAAATCTGGAAATAACTTTTCTAACCTTTTTTTTAACAGCATCTCCACTTGTTTCAGAGGGATTTCAATTATTTCTTGGAAAGCTATTCCAAACTAGCTTCCTGAACTGGCTTATTTGCCCTCTGTTACATTAGCACATAACCAAATCTGACATTTTACGTACAGCCATGACATCATCCTAATCAATATGTGAAGGGAGGTTAGAATCATAGAGTAGGAAGGAGCCATGCAGGCTATCTAGTCCAACCCCCTGCTTAATGCAGGATCAGCCTAAAGTATTCATCCAGCCACTGCCTGAAGACTGCCAGTGAGGAAAAGCCCACCAACCTCCTTTGGCAGCTGATTCCTCTGCTGAACTATTCTTACTGGGGGTGGGGGGATTCCTAATATCCTAATAACCAGCCGGTACTTTCCCACCTGCTGTCAACAGGCTCCCTGCCCTCCCGTAAATGACAGCAGTCCAATTCAAAGGCTGCAGTCACACACACTAAATAATCCACTTTGAATGCACTTTCCAACTGGATTTTGCCAGTTCAAACAGTAAAAATCCAGTTGGAATGAGCACACTTGTGGAATATAGCTCACCTTTGTGTGAGACGGTACATACATTATTCTCAAAATGTATGGAGAGTCCTTTTTCTGAGAGTGTGGGTATGCTTAGCAAATTTGCCTTTATATCAAGAATGTATAAAACATCATCTTGTCCTGGAAATAATGTCAGAATTTCATTCTGTAGATGCTCAGAGGCAGACATTGTCTTTCCAGACCTTCCTATCTTCCTGCACAGGTTACAAAAGTATTGATTTATCTTCAAAGAGATCAAAGATAAATGGAGAGAAACCCTTCTTTTAAAAAATAAAGGAGAAAATAAGAGAAATCCATGGCTATAACTAAAAAAGTGAATTTCCAAAAAAGAACCCAGACCTTCCTATCTTCCTGCAGAGGTTACAAAAGGGTGTATTGATTTATCTTCAAAGAGATTAAAGATAAATGGGAGAGAAACCCTTCTTTTAAAAAATAAAAGAGAAAATAAGAGGAATCCATGACTGTAACTAAAAAAGTGAATTTCCAAAAAAGAAACTCCCCTCCTCATAAGAACACTACTAAAATAACTATTTTCACCCTGAAAAGAGCAATGGGTGACCACTCAGCACAGACACGAAAAAAGATCTGGTTAATTTTCTTCAGTGATTCTGTTTGAATGAAGATGCCAAAATGATCTGGAGATATTGGTTGAAAATGAAATATTAGATTGCTCATAATATTCTATTCTACATGATCCTATTGCGGCACAACATTTTCATGATTTTCTAATAAGCCTCTCTAATTATGTTTTCCATGATAATATTAAAATGTAATCCACAGGAAAGTTAGATGTAGTATAAACCAATGACTGAAGCAGCGATCATTTGGAGCCAAGCACTGTTTTGAAGTCTTTAAATAGTCTGGACAAATTATTTTTCATGTCTAGTACTCACAAATATATTGTAGTGGTGGGTGTAGCATAATCTCACACTCTGAAGTTACTTAGTAGAAATATAGTGCTTCAAAAGTTGCAACAAAAAATAAAGCCACTTTTTCTGTCCAGAGAGGAAGATAAACTACTGGGGGGGGGGGGCACGCACACTTTTTCAAATACATTGGAATGGAAGGTAAGGTTCAAACTTGAATTTGAAAAAAATGTGTATGCCCACAAAAGCTAATACCTTGGATAAAACTTTGTTGATATTAAAGGTGCCCCACTGGACTCTAAATTTGTTCTACTGCTTCAGACCAACATGGCTGACCACCTGGATCTATATTGAAACCAAGGCAGTGAAGAAGGGGGGAAAGTAAATTCTCCCTGCCCATGCTATTTTTTTAGTTAACCCCCTCCCCTGACCTGGATAGCCATGGCTACCCTGAACTCATCAGATCTTGGAAACTGAGTGGGGTCAGCATTGGTTAGTATTGGGGTGAGAGACCACCAAGGAATACCAGAATGTCTACATAGAGGCAGGCAATGATAAACCACCTCTGAACATCTCTTGCCTTATGGAGCTCCCAGCCTCCCGGCAAGGTCGCTGGAGGTCCAGGGGCTGTTTTGCCACCCCAGAAGAAGCCAGGGCAGCAACAGAGCCATGACACAGCACGCCAAGAATGGGGGGGGGCAGAGCCGGCCCTGTGAAATGGAGGGCAAAAAACCCTACAGGATTACCATAAATTCACTGTGACTTGACAGGAAAGAAAGGAAGAGAGAGCATCCATTCCCTTTCCCAACAAGAGCCAAGTTAGGGCACTGAAAGGGCATTTTCCCTTAGCCAGTTTCATAGCCCCAACCATAATGCCTCCCCTCCACTTCACAGCTTTGGAGGGCCAAATAACCCACTGTAAGTTTAAGAAATGAATGTTGGTGGCTTCAAATGGTCAGTATTCCAGATGAAAGGGTGGCTTTATGCTGTATGATTTAATGTGGCCACCACACAATGTCTGCTTGTGTCCTGGGTTATTTCCACCCTTCTTCCAAGGGGATCAGGATCATGGACAGGATCACGTTCTGTAAATTCGCAATCTGTACTGTATGTATTATTTATTTATCTACACAAGTCTATTAGTGTACTTGGCACATTACAGAATTTCATATGCAAAAACAGACAGGTCCCTACCCCCGAGGATCTTACATTATAAAATAGATAGTGGAGGACAAGAGAAGGAAGGGAAGGAGAAGCTGGGACAACAAGAACTGAATATGGGGGAAAGTGTGGTTAGGACTGGCCCACAAGAAAGCTGGCTGAATCTTGACTTTGCCTAACTCAGCCAAGGAACTAGGATGAAAGAAATACTGGTTGCTGTATTGCTATTTGCTAAAGACCCCACCCAATGTCTGTGAGCCATCATTCAGCACAGCACAAGGGCAGTCTCTTCTCTTGTGATTCCCACTGTACACACACAACACATACATGAGCTGCAACTATATGACCCAACATAAGTCTCAGGGAAATATTAGCTTTTATATTAGAGAGCCAGTTTGGTGTAGTGGTTAAGTGCAAGGACTCTAATCTGGGAGAACCGGGTTTGATTCTCCACTCCTCCACTTGCACCTGGCTGGATGACCTTGGGCAAGCCATAGTTCTGATAAGAGCTGTTCTTGAAAAAGAGCAGTTTCTGTCAGAGCTCTCTCAGCCCCACCTACCTCACAGGGTGTCTGTTGTGGGGAGGGGAAGGGAAAGGCATTTGTAAGCCGCTCTGAGACACCTTTGGGTAGTGAAGGGCGGGGTATAAATCCAATCTCCTCCTCCTCCTTTTGATTTTGTTTTATTCCCTTGGGTTGGCAATCGTTAATGAATTTGGAGTGAGCAGCAGAATATTTAACACATAACCCTGCCACTTGATCAAAGCAAAACAGATTTGGCCCAGACAAATGCATCTTCAATGGTGCTTTGGAAAACCAGCTAAAAATGTTTTGTACTGATGGTGCACATATCAAAGCATCCTAAATATGCAATTTGTGTCTCCAGAGAAATTGCCAATGATATTAATATCTAGTGTCAATTGCTTTAATTATCCAAAACTGATGAGTCACAACAAGCACCATATTCCATGACTGGAAAACTGCATTCCAGGGCTTGACCTGCGGATCACCACAGCTGCTAAGTTTTCTCTGCAGAATAGAAAAAATATCAGGTTAGCTACTCGAGCAGATTGCTGGAAGAAAGCAAAGGAAGATGAGAAATGAAATGTCATAGCCTCAGAAAAAAACACTGCCAATTAAGTATTGCTACGGGTTGTGTCACTACTAGAAGCCTGTTACTATTTTGGAAAGTACAAGCCATGACAAGACAAGCCTTATCTTAGCAGACATGCAATTACTAGCTTATTAGACTAGATATGGAGGGCATTTTGGAATAAATAAATGGGAATAGCATGGAGACCTTCAAAGACACCCTATCTTCTAAACTCAAAACATTCTGCACATTCACTTCACTTTTATGCAGGAGCACTGTATACTCTGCAGTTATCCCATGTGGAAAGAATATTACTGGGCCAGTGCTAGATGGCTTTTAGGACATGGAGTCAATGCAGAACAAAGAACATTGTAACTATTTATATGAACTCTTTTGAGATCTCATCTCAGCTTGACTTTTTATAGTAAAATTTGATTGATTTAAAAAAATAATATCATTTAATCTTTGGAAATTCAAGTGGTAAAAAAAGTCAATCATAGCTGGGGAAAAGCCCCTTATAATGGTTGGATGATTCAGCCCTAAATAAAATTGTGTGTGTGTTTTATCCATAAGCTAGTGCTATGCAATATAAATGATGAAAAGGCTTTAACTAGGATCCAAGGAATTCTGGTTTTATGCACAAGCTGCTCTGTCAGTGCACCAGAACTTCACAAGTTTTATTGTATGACTATGTTGTCTATGTAATGGAGGTCTAGCTTGTCAGTCAGCTGGAAGAGGGCTTGAGAAATCCCAGTGCACCTGTGGGTTGAATCCTACAACTCTGTTGGGACAAGATAAAAGCCTTGTTCCCATGCAAGAAGCTTGTTCCAAAGGATATATCAGGTCCCCTCCATTAGTGGAAGGGAGTCCAGTTCATTGTCTTACACACTCACCCCTTTGGACTCCAGACAACATCAAGATGATGACATTATAATATAAGAAATTAATTCCAGCAAAGTAGTTGTGTTAATCTGATGCAGCAAAACCCCAAAAGGAAACTTGTAGCACTTTAAGGACTAACAGATTGAATGAAACATGAGCATTCTCAGAGTACATTCCACTTTATCAGTAGCATTAGTCTATACGTTGAGTTATCTATACAAAAGGAATTTTGAATATTTTTTTAAAAATTATCTCCCATTTTTATTGCTGCTTTCTCTGTAATTTCTCATACTTTTCTAGACAGAAGCGAGTTTTAAGCAACACACTTGATTGAAAGGGAGGGGGCTAAAGTAAATGTGATCTATCAAGACATTCCAAAATGATCTGTGAGGCTGATGGATAGTAACTCAATTGTTTATTCTGTCTTGAGGATAAAATAGCCTCATGTTTCCCTAGTTTCAAAGAGTTTCACAGGACAGACTTTGTAAAATAGTTTCTTTGTAAGACAGAAAATAGAATTGATATAAGCTTTATCTTCTAGAACTATGCTGATAGTGCCCAGATTTAAATGAACATTAATTTTAAAACACACACATACAGAGCCAAGAATTAGCTTCATATTTGCATACCCGTTCAGTATATTTTAATGACATAACCTGGGTTTCAAACCACAAAATAATTAATTAATATATTTATTTTATCTTATTCAAAAATGTATACTCCGCTTTTCTACCCTCATCAGAGCCACCAAGGCAGGGCTTATTCATAAGAAAATTCACACTCAGCAAATCAATAAGGGTTAGGATTGCCAGGCTTAGCAAGGTGGGAGGACTGTGGCAGGAACATGGGGATGGTGCACATGTCATCACTGATATTGCTATGCCACTTCTGGGTACAAACTTCTACCAATTCCTAGAGCTACCCTTTGTCACTTCCGGGTTGTACCCAGAAGTGACATAGCAATGTCAGAAACACTCACAGTGGGGAATGGAACTTGCCAGGTGGAGGCTTGGCCGGGCTAAAAAAGGCAGCACCTTAACATATAATGTGAATGTTTCTTGTTTTAGTTTGAGTCCAGTGGCACCTTTAAGACCAACAAAGTTTAATTCTGGGTATAAGCTTTCATGTGCACACAAAGCTTATACCCAGAATTAAGGTTTGTTGGTCTTAAAGGTGTCACACGGCTACCCACCTGCATCTTGTTTTAGTTTTTACCTTGAGAGTATTTCCTTTAAATAAGTGAGACCTTGTTCATCTGTTCAGGGTGGCAAGATGCTAGAAAGAGAAGACCTAGAAAGAATGGATGCAAATGGGGCTCATTACTTACCCTCTCCCCAATCCCACTTGAATGGGGATTGAAATTGAAATACTGAAACTAGTAGCAATTAAAACAGAAGGAACAACAAACAAACTAACTATGAAGCAACAAGAAGTGCTAGAAAAATTATTTATTTGCAGAGGTGTTTCAAATTATTATCAAGTTGAACACACTTGAATGTAGCATATTCTTGAGTAGAAGCAATGGTATTTTCTTCTGGAAAAGGGGTGTCTTTTCATTCTGACTTTCCTAGTTCTGTAGCCTAAAGTCCACGAACAGCATCGTTTGATTTTATGAAAACCTTTGTGTATGCTAGTCATTGACTGTAAAATCAAATTGTTGTTGTTGTTGTTGTATCTTGTCCCTGGAGTCAAACGCTGACTCCTTCAGGATGGGAGCCCACCCACCACCACTTATTCCAAAGTGTCTGCCCAAGTCTTGACAGGCAGCTCCATCTCTAGTGACCAGGAACCTAGGAAGGGAGGGGAGGGGAGGAAAACCAGCTCAATATCCTTTCTCACATGCACACACTCGCCTGACATGGACCAGCAACCATCTCTTCCACTATTCTACTGGGAACGTTTCAGCCATTGGAAGGCTGGTGGTGGTGACAGAAGTAGGCCAAACTGGATTAAGTTTTCCGCACAAATTATCATTTCCTTGGTGATTTAATTCAGGCACCAAGCTGACAACAGCAGGAAGAAAGGAGTGAGTTGGTTACCAGTTGCGACTGTAAAAATTGGGCCACTAACAGCTGTTAGACAGGCCTTTTGTTGTGAAGAGCCATTAGGAGCTCTTTTTTTGCCATCAAGTCACAGTTGACTTATGACAATCCTGTAGCATTTTCAAGGGAAGAGATGTTCAGAAAAGGTTGGCAACTACCTGCCTCTACGTAGAGACCCTGATATTTCTAGATAGTCTCCTATCCAAATACTAACCAGGGCTGACCCCAGCTTAGGTTCCAAGATCTGACGAGATCAGGGTTGCCTAGGCTATCTATTAGGAGCTATTAGGAGCTACCAGCTTCCAAATACAGTCCTTTACAGGTAGCACTAGAACATGCAGAGAAACATAAAGGAAGTCTAAAAACATCCTGAACAGCATCACTGACATAGCCAGATATCATGGGTAGCGATGGTGAAGAATAATCTGAGCCTTTTTGTAATTGTATCTTTTCTCAGCTGGCAGTGAAGCACATTAGGAAAGTTTTCATTCTGGTCCATCATCAGCATTTCCAGTGTGTGACCTACTCCAGCAACTCAAGGCTGATTGGCCAAGAGTTGGGTCAATAGGAGGGTGATACACCAGAGCCAGCACCAAACATGCAGTACCAGCCACTGCTGGCCACATGGCTTTCTCCCTAATGAAGCTCTCGTTCTCTCACCTATTGCCTACACAAATTGAACTTTTGCCCAAAAGCAGGACTTTAATGTAAGAAGAACTAATACAATATGTATACCTCATCTTTGGCCGGGAGGGCAGGGTAAAAATCTGAATAAATAAATAATAAATAAAAATCCAAGTGTTCTTGTGTAACAGAAGTCTGGATTACTCTTAAAATGTTTTAAATATTAAAAATATATATCCAACACACATATAACCAGGAAAATAAAGCCTTATTTTTATTTGGTTTTGTCTAATCACAGCAAAGGGCATGTCTTCACGACACAGCTATTTCTTCTTTAGGTCATGCATTTGACAAAGTAGGTGCAGATTCAAGAAAGTTTATGACACAATAAATGTGCGGGTTGGAAAGGTGCTGCAAGGTTTGAGATCGCTTTCATGGACATGGTCTGCTGCAATTAGTTCTGCAATTTGGTGAGGGTGTTGAGAATTCCTCTTCATAGTTCCAGAGTTCCTCAGGCAGAGGGAATTGAGCTTGCTTAAGTAACTGGTGTAGATTGACCTGAAATATTTTACCTCAGTCCTTAAAGTGGAACAAAATGTATTCTTGTGAGTCAGTCATCCAAAACTCACATGGACATTTGACTCTCCATGCTAGGTATGGCAGGCAACTGTTGCAAACTGCAACAGCAGTATCCCCATGTACACCAAAGGTTGCTCAAATGTTTGATTTCTTGATCTGCATTGATCAAAATAGGGAATATAATAAATTGAAAAAAAGTAAACTAAGGCCATCTACCTTTTGTTCTTTACTCCCACTCTTGTCAAATATGAAGAGGTTAATGAACTAAATGCATGTTGTTTGGATTTTGCACCATCTACAAAGATGTATGTTGTGAAGATCTGATAAGCTGTGGGATCAATAGCAAGCTGAACATCTTCCAGCTGCATTTGCAGGAAGGAAAAATAATCAACCAATGACCTGGTGTGGTCAACATTCAGTGGAAATACACTGAAACATGACAGCTTTTGTATCCGACAGTGCTTTAAGGCTGGGCTCTCCATAGCTGAATTTATCAAATGCCCTCAAAATTAAAAGTTTTCTGTGTAATGATCATTATCTGAGCAATGCCTAAAATGTGTAGTTGCACTGACTCACTCCGCTTTGCTGTCCTACAGCTCTTCTGCAAATACTATGTGTTCTTTGCAGAACAGGGGCAAAACAGTAAGCACAAAAGAAAAGAGGTTTAGCTTTAAAATGAGGCATTTCCTAGGTAACCACAGCATGTGGTTATTTCAAAATTAATTTGCTGGTCCGCATCCCTAAAGACTGGATAACTTTTGGCAGCCAGGAGTATGATTGTTTTGGGACTCCAGTTTTCAGACTTCCACTTTAATTCTTATATGCCTTTACATTTTGATTAGCAAACTAGCCATCTGTTACTCTTTTTAAAATGGGGAGGGTTGCTTTGTTGTTTTTTGCTGTGTGAATTCAGTTTGGCCTGGGATAACACTGGACAATTCACATTTATTATTTATAGTCTAGAAAACAGATGTCTCTAAGTTAGTCACTTTAATAGCATAGCCAGAATGTTACCTAGCCTGCATCATTTTCAAATAAAGCATTTAACATCTGTCCAGAGAATATTCTTACTCACTTCAATTTTACATAATTTATTCACTTTTGCTAAGATTTATTATGATTTTGCTTTTATAGGAACCTTTGAAATTGAATTTAACTTGCTTTACAAATAGGGCTGATATGAGATCACACACACACACACACACACTTTTAGCAGTCCTGCCATATAACCTAATCATGGGGAAACATTTTACAATTAAAGGAAACAATTCTCTTTCTGTGTTCATGACTAATGTCTGACACATAAATATACAGAACAAGCAAGACAGCAAGAAATCTATAGCCTTTATTCCCCCCCCCATTCTAACAAATTAATAACAAACAGTTGAGCAACAATACATTAAAACTTTTAGGTGCACAAAGCTTGCATCGATAAAAATGTTTTGAATCTGCGTTAACATCTCCATATATCTACCATAACTTGTGGAGGATACTATTAAATACTTTATATATTTCCCCTTATAGGAAAGGGTTGTTTGATATGTCTTTTAGTTTCATGGCTATAGATACTAGGTCCATTAACTGAAGTTTAAATTAGAACAAAGTTGTTATGTGCACTGTTATTTACATACTTCTGATTTGGATGAAGATACAGAAACAATTATTTTTCTTCCCTCTTAAAAGACTGCCAGCAGTGTAACTGAGTAAAAAGAAATGTTCTTATCAGAAGTCACAAAAAGTTCTTCCCTGCTCAGTTTCCTTCATGACAGAGTTCAGGACCACCACCCTCATGGGCTTCACTGCCTCCCCCCACCAAACACACACACACTTTGGATATTAACCTGGACATCTTGCCTTCCAATCACTAAATGAGCTGAGCAATGTTTTATTACAGATCTCATGTGTCTGAGCTTAGCTGCGCTTTTAAGTGCTCCTGGGCATGTCGTGCTTACGCAAGTGATTTTCTGCTGTGGATTGTTGATGCTGCCACAGACCCGACAAGAGTGATGTGCCTTGAATTCCAATGAGGAACAATGGTGATTTTTTCTCTCTCTCTCTTTTTTCCCAATAAAGAGTGAGTACTTTGAAAAGACTTTGCTACTTAAGCTGTGCTGTGCATTTTAGGTTTTAGGAGACTTTAAAATCTTTGAAAGTCTTATACGATTTCTACATTTCAAAAGCGGGGGGGGGACATTAAGGTGGTTCTAGCATTTGATATCTAAATTATTTTTAAAGGGTCCGATTTAAAAATGAAAAGTTGGATAAGAAAGTTGCAGAAGAACAAATTGCAGAACAAAGAAAGGCATTGGGTAGTTTCTGACCTTGTGCTGATAATGAAGGTGGATTCATAGGCAACTAGGTGGCCTAGCAATTTGACTCATGTGTTTTCACACACTGCTTTAAGGGATTAAATCCTTTCAGTGTGTCCTATCCATCTGCTGTTTTGGGAGCTGGAGTTCTTGGATGCAGTACCTCTCCTCTTCTCACAGTGATGCTCAGATCCCTAGTACTTAACAACTGTGTATGAAGCAGATTTTAAAGGATCCAGCCCTGATTAGCACAGTTAGCCTGTTAACGCTATGTATTTACAGTGGATTATTGGAAGGGAAGTAGGGGTTAAGTCAGCTGGTCCCTCAGCTTCCCTAGGGGTTAACCTGGCAGGCTGTCTGGCACACACAGGAGAGCTGACAGGTAGCAGGATTTGTCTAAGCAGCGTGCCTGAGAGCCAACAAGGAAAACTGAATGCTCTGGATTAGTTTTGGATTATGTTGTCAGAATGAAGCCTGATGGACAAACTGCAGAGGAATAAGATGCAATCTGTTTGGGGAGAGAGATAGCTTTCATTTTTCAAAAATGGCAAGAGAAATCATTAATAATTTGTAAATCTGTGTCCATTAACTTTTCTCTTTGTTATCCCAAAGACAGCCTTTTGAATGTGAATTTGCCACTGTTCTGTATTGTCCCTTCTTGGTGACAGATGGCAAGAGTAAGATGGATTCATTAGATGTACATAAAATTTTGGGAAGCCTCAGTTTTAGCACCTGTAGTTGCCTTTCGGGGGGAAATGGTGCTAGGAAAATGAGGCAAATTTGATTATTTTTATGTCCATTTTGCATTTTAAAGGCTCTGTTTTTTCCCATACCTTGCACAAAAGTTTTTGTAAACATAAAAAAGAGATGGAATAGTATTTAAAATAGAACTGCTTACTATATAGTGGTGCATGTAGTTATTTCATAATGGGATGTTAAGTCACAAGAGTTCTGCATGATCTAATGTGAATAATATACAGAAGAAACTTGTGTCTGTTTTCATGGAACACTGGCACCATTTTTCATGAAAATAGTGTTTACCTTTCCAACAGTCAAACATTATTGCACTCTTCCCCGGTGAAACTGGTCATCTTTGTCTTTTGTGATGACAAAGGGAACCAATGAAAAATGGCCTCTTGCAAATATTTATAAACCTATTATCAGATCCTGTTTCCCACAAGATTTTTAATGGGAACAATATTCATTTCAATTCAAATCAATCTTTATTTACCATTCCAAAACAAATTGCAAAAGCAAATTATAAAAAGAACACTATCAAAACCACAGAAGAGTAAAATGATTAGAAGTGGAGGAATAAATTATATAAAATTATGAACAGAATACAATCTATAACAGTCTATTAATTAAAATATTATTTGTTCTTAACATTTTGTTCAACATGCAAATATAGTTTCTGAATGTACAATCTTTAATTTAAAATTGTTTAAGAGTATATAGGTTTCTATTGTCTGACCTTAAGTAGTATCAATAACAAATTAAACAAAATGTATTAGAAACAATTCACAGGCAAAAAAAATAATGACAGACAATATACCTGGACGGCTGAAGCTATAATTAAATTAAGCAGAAATCTTTGCATTGTTCCAATCATGCAAAATGTACTTGAAGCCACTTTCTACTGAAATTAGTAAGATTTGCTTCTAATTAATGTGGATAGGATTGAGATGCCATTCAGAGTGGATACAAAGAAGTATAATCTGCTTAGATTCAAAAACCTTTGGTTAAAAAGACTGAGTAGCAGATTGCTAGAAGTTTTTCACACATGAGTCTTCAGGCGCTATATTGCTCTGTTATTTTACTCTTCACAGTATTGTCTTTGTAAGAAGGACAGGTGTTTGTCATGCAAATGAGCTTTCTGGTCAATGTAGTTGATACAGGCATAACTAAACTGACAGTTGGGGAATTTTAAGTGTCCCTTGTGGGTAAAAACACCCCCAAGGATGTGTTGTTCGTGACAGGTTTGCTGCTAGATGTACCACTGAATGTGTCCCTACTTCTGCAGTGCTTATATTTAACCTGTGATGATTTAAAAATAATGATTTTAGACCAGCCATGCTGGATTAGACCAGTAGTCCTGTTTCATGCAGTAATCAGTCAGATGCCATGGAAATGTAGTGTTGCCAGCTCTGGGCTGGAAAATGCCTGAAGATTTGGAGGTACCTTAAAAGGTAAAGGTAAAGGTTCCCTTGCTTGAAAGCCAGTCGAATCCAACTCTAGGGATGCGGTGCTCATCTCCGTTTCAAAGATGAAGAGCCAGCACTGTCCGAAGATGTTTCCATGGTCATGTGGCCGGCAACACCAAGGCACACGGAACGCTGTTACCTTCCCACCGAAGTGGTACCTATTTATCTACTTGCAATTTCTTGCTTTCAAACTGCTAGGTTGGCAGGAGCTGGAACTAGAGACGGGAGCTCACTCCATCATGCGGCACCCGGGTCTTGAACTGCTGAACTACCGACCTTTCACAGCCTGCAGTTCAGTGTCTTAACCACTTGAGCCACCGCAGTTCCCCAAGGTACCTTAGAGGTACCTCAGAGGGATATAATGCCATGGAGCACACCCTCCAAAGCAGCCATTTTCTCCAGCAGAATTGATTTCTATAATCTCAACATCAGTTATAATTCTGGGAGATTTTCAGGTCCCATCTGGAGGTTGTCAGCCCTATGAAGGCTTATAAACAGGGCACATAGGCCAAAGCCTTCCACTGGTTTTGCTTCCCCCCGCGCCACCCTAGCACTACCTGCCAGAAGGTTTCTGCTCCTGAACATGAAAGCAGCACATATGGGCCTGCCTTGCATAAATATGTCTAACCCCCTTTTAAAACCAAGTAAACTTGTGGCAACAACCACATCCCATGGAGCAAGTTCTACAAGCCAATTACTCTTTGAGTAAAGAAGTGTTTTCATTCATCTGTCCCGGCTCCTGACCCATCAACTGTATTGAGTTCCTGTGAGTTTTAGTACTATTGGAGAGAGGGATAAAAAGCCTGCTCTATCCATTTTCTTTACCATGTGCAACAATTTTTATTTCCTCCTCCCCCCCCTCGCCCCATTGCTGGAAGATCCAGAATCTGTTTACTGCTGTTTCCCTAGGAAGCAAAGACAGTGCAGAACTAAGGTTTGGGAATATAATGCGGAATATAATGGGGCAATAACTATCAGGCTGAAAAACATTTTCCTAGGCCATATCCAACCCCTTGTTCAAAAGAAGGAAATCCCCCCCCCCCAAGCTAAGGGAGAAGGTAGAGAGGAAAGAGGGCAGGTTTCTCTCTACTGAATACATGCAAAAATTACTGGTGGAGTACTTTATGATGTATGCCCAGATACTTCAGGTAGCAAATGGCCTTAGTTTAATCCTGCACATTTGTGCTGCCTGTCTGTATGTGCTTGTTTCTGTACAAATGGCACTCGAACTACTTGATGTGTCCACAAGAACAAATGTGACAAAAAAGCCAATATGACACTGTTCGCTGGGGTCATTGGGATTTGGAGTGAGGTGTTATCCATATGCCAATGACAATAGAGCACCCTGTTCTGTTCCTTCTTTTCAAACAAACCAGCAGTTGTGTTGAATAGGTGCCTGAAGGAAGAAATGGCTTCAACAAGAGTGAATAGGCTGATGCTGAATCCAGATAAGAATGAGATGGTGGTGGTTTGGTTTCAGTCAGGGGATTGAGGAAGGGTAGGGAGCTGTTGCAGTTCTGGGTGAAGAAGAGCCATCCCTAAGGACCAAACTCAGTGTTTGTCTGGGCACGCTTTTTAAAAATCCAGCCTTTGTATGCTTAAGTGGCATCTGTGGCACGGAATGCCTTTTGCCAACCCTGGTGGGTATGCCAATTATACTTTGTCTTGGAAAGGCAAAACCTACTCATGGTTATCCATGCACTGATCACTTTAAGTCTGGGTTTCTGTAACATCATCTACACAGGGCTGCCTTTGAAAACCTCTCAATAACTTAAGCTAGTTCATGTTGTCCATGGCTTGTTGTTGCTTGTGTGTTGAAATACTATCGTTTGTTTCTAGGTGTTATTCAAATTGTTGGTTTTGAGATCCTACTTGGTTTGGACCTGGGGTATCTGAAATACTACTTAATCTTATCCATCAAACTCTCTTGCAGAGGCCCTTCTCTGGGTATCCTTGCTTTCTGAAGTGAGGCAGTCGGTAACCAAAGTTTGAGCTGTTTCAGCGGTGGGGCCCCCTTCAGGACCACTGAGAAGAGGGACACAGGGTTGAAGCTTCAGGGGACCCAGTCACCTGCTGTTTGTTCTTCCTCCTTATTGCTGTTTTTTTTCCTGCAGCTGTTATTCCGATGCCTTGATTTTTGTGCTGGTCTTTAAGCTCTTTAATGAGTTTCATTTTTAACAGCAGTGGACCTAGTCCAGGAGCTACTGGATACTTGGAAAAGCAGGGTGTGGGGCTTTTTTCAAAACAAAGAAAACAAGAAAATAAATAGGGTAAGTCTTCAGGCAGCCCTCCCTATAGCTTTCAGGAAAAATTGTTTAAAAGGCTATCAAGCCAGTCCTCTGTGTCCCAGTAAGTCACCAGAGGTCACTATGACTTCCAGGCACAACCACTCTCTCTCTCTCTCTCTCTCTCTTCTCTCTCTCTCTCTCTCTCTCTCTCTCTCTCTCACACACACACACACACACACACAAAATCAAAAACAAATACCCAAAAAGATATCTTCCTGAAGTTATTCCTTAATTCTTTTAAGCAGCTTCCTAGGCTCACAGTTGTACTACCTAAAAGGGCAATTTTTCAGGATAACATAAGTAGCTTTCGGAAAAATAACCAAGGGAAGGGTGTCACACCCTGACTCCTCTCGAGCGGTCTGCCCCCTACTGGCCATTTCCAGGATCGCACCTCCAGTGGTCAAGTGTACGGCTCATGAGCCAGATCCATCCCCGGGGGGGGGAGAAGGGTCAAGGAGAGTTCTCTGGGTGAAGAGGGAGGAGCAGCCTCAGATGACAGGGTATTCAGAGTGCGTCCTCCACCACTCTTGCCCGTCCTGGGTATCTGGCCTTAGCACCAACTCCTCGGTGACTCTGGGGCCCCTCTCTCTCTGAGCCGCCTTCTACGCCCCAGCCAGCCCAGTCCTCCTCCTTGGCTGCCTCCCGACTTCTCCTTTTATTACTCCCTCAAGCCCCGTGACTCCCCCTGCATCTGGGCCCCTCCCCCTTCAAAGGGAACCACGCTGAGGCCACTTCCGCTTGCCCCGCCCTGGCTGGATCTGGCCCCGAGTGCGCTCTCCCCAGTCTCCCCATCGTTTCTCCACGCCGGCCCCTATGGCCCCGGTGCCACTGGCCTCAGCTTCTCCAGGCCCACCTCCGCTGCCCCTCGTGGGCGGCACCACACAGAGGACCCGGCTTGCGAGGGCCGCCTCTCTTCCTTGCTGCCACCACCGTCGCACCAACTTCCATCGTTCTCGGGACCGTCTCCTGGTCACGCTGCCTCCGGAGTCGTGAGTTGCGGGTCAGTTAGGGGTTGCGGCACTTCCGCTTGGGGCTTCCTGCTGCCTCTTGGTGCCAAGTCCTGGCCTGAGTCGGGACAGAGGGTAACTTGGATGGAAAAGGGATAGGTTACATGACTGGATTTTGGAGTGCCACCACTGGATTTTGGAGTGTCACCATACTTCTGCTGGTTTGGTTTGCATCATAATTGCCAGTTATGACTATCCCCTGGATGGATTGATGTTTGAATTGAGTTTTCACCGAGCAGTTCATCAGAGTTCACTGGGCAGCTGCACATCTAACACAACAGTATGCTTGTATGCATGAATGAATGATTGGCATGCATGATTCAGCAAAGGAGCATGGGAATTGTATTTTTCTCCATGGCTGCTTCAACACCAAGGATTTTCTTCCAGTTTGGGAGCTTCATTACTGCTGTGGAAAGTTCCTCCCATGACTTTCTTCCTATTTGGGTGCTCTGTTTCTGCAGTGGAAAGATCACCTCCCCCAAGTAGCTAGTTTATGAATTTCTTCATAATTCTGGCTCAATTTTAGCTTATGAAAACTCCCCCACCATTGATGTGCATCAGTTTACAGGATGAATTTCTTCCATTTGTGGGGTTCTGTTGCTGCGCTGGAAAGCTTCACAGCTCCACTGACTGATTATTGCTTCATATTTCATATTGCTCTTGGGGCTTCCTTTCAGCATCCCACACACACACACACAGTTTTCCACTTTGGGTCTCTGTCCCTATACAGGGAAACTCTACCCCCACCCCACCCACCACTGCCTGGTTAATGATATTTTAAATGTTGGAGATTTTCTTTGTTTATGCTGATCAGAAAAACATTCAACTCTGATCACAACACTGTCCCCCCTCTGCCCCTATATTTCCCTTTTTTCAGGAAAGCAAGCATTGTCTCTCTCTCCCACTGTACTATACAAGTAATCTGAAGGTTTCTAAAAAGGTTGTGGTGTTGTGGTGAAACAAAAACACATGCCCCTAAATGACACTCTCCCTCCTGGATGCAGGACATCAGGTCCATCTTTCAATTATCCGTAGAAACCAACTAAACAGTACGGCTAGTAGGAAAAAAGCTACTGTGCAGCTGCCAACTGGTTTGTAAGGAGTTCCTCATGACTTTTGCCATGCCAATGAATTAATCCTGTGATCAGCTCACCATAGTTGCTGTCCACTGAATACATTAAGCTGGACTGGAGAACTCATTCACAGAAAAGTTCATGGCATCCCTAGTGTCTTTGCTTGATTGAAAAATATATAAGCAAAAGCAAAGAGACATGCATGCAAGTGAAGCAATTCTCCCAACCAGGACCGTGTGTTAAAAACTAAAATTATAACATCATCCCAGGATGTATCTGTTATCATTTGTTTGTGATTCTAGCCTGCCGGGATGTGTAACCTTGGAGTATGCCTCTCAAATTCTCATTTTAAACATGAGAAATAGAAAACACTAAAAACATACTGTGCAAAAGGTAAATGGCAGACACGCATCCTTAAACACTCAGGTGCCTATGCCTGGGAATCCTCATTGGGCTACTGCTCTCTCATGCAAAAATATGACTGTTTAATGATATGCATCCATTCATGTTTTACATGTGCTGTGGGACACACTGGTGTTACACAGCAAACACAATCCCGTGTACTCATGAGGGATGTTACTGAATTTTGTGGATAGACTGCACAACCCTTTGATAGAGACTGTGGGAATGAGGGGATAGGAAGACGAGGACAGTCAAGGAGTCAGGGGGAGACTGGGTCGAAACTTCATCCCTGGTTTAGGGGCAGGAGGAACAGTTTTATGTGCTGTTAACAAAATTGCAGAAATACTAAAAGGGCTAAATTTCACTTATTGATCAAAAATAAGCCATCAGACTTTGTCTGCAGATCTGTAGTGTTAAAATAATAACTTGTTTGATGTAATCTTATCATAGTTGATTTCTTTTGTTTTTGAGGGCTCCTTTTTGGCTTCAGAGGATTCTCTTTCAGATCAAGAATAATGATGACTACTTCAGAAAAATAATGCTTTCAACATGGGTTGCTCCAGACACACTTTTCAACTTTGCAATAGTTTATGAGAACTTTCGATATAAATCCAAATAAGGGGAATGTTAATAACTCAACATGTACTTAAAGTAACTTCAGCACTGGAAACTGAGTAAATGCCAACCACTAAGTGGAAGACATAGGGGAATTAATGTAATACCCTGGCAGAATGTGGTCAGAATGAAAAGATGAACTACAGCTTTTCATTCCTTGCTATCCAGTGGAATGAAATTATTTTGGTGAACTGCATCAATTCCCTTAGCAGGCATAAGTGTCCTTTATTTAAGAGTTTCTAAATGGCACATGAGGGGGAAAACAAGTACTATTATACCTAAAAGATACAAAGCAATAAATGTGAAACTTTCTCAAATCACTCTTTAAAGATACAATTTCTCTTCTCTCCTCTTACCCTGACCCACAATATTGCAGGTCACCAGAAAGAGTAAAGTGGCCATTAAGAATGGGATTATGGGTGCTGTAAATCCTTGAAGGAGAATAAAGTAGTACAAATGTCATAACAAAATGGCTGTTATCCAGCTCCAATGTAGATTTGGTGTTTTGTTCAAGCACATCATTGTTGTCATCTATGAGCAGAAGAAAGCTTCACTTGCATGAAGGAAATATTTTTGTGCAATGTGTGGTTCTTAACAGAGGGAATAGGAACCCCCAGTGTATGAAGCTCTAGATCACATCTGTTGTACATAATTAATCTATCATACTTGCCCTACAATGGAAAAGTAGATATATTTTATATGAAAGATGCTCACTTTAATAATAAATTAACATTTAACAGCTCTAGCTGTACCAGTTATTCTGCCAAATGATGATACAGCAGACTAGAATGTGGATCAAACAAACAAAACTACCCTTCATATCAAAATGGTACTTATTTATTTATTCGCTTGCTTGCTTACTGCCTTCATTTTATCATCCTCCTTTCTTGAGAAAACTCTGGTCTGGTGAAGAGTTCCAGGGAGCTCAAAAGCTTGCACCTTGTTGTGTGTCATTGGATTGCTGCTAATAATGTAGGGTTACCAGAAGTCCTCTCTTTTTTCTTCTTTTTTTTGTGTCCATCCTTTTTTGGGCTCTTTAAAAAAAACTGATGAAAATGTCCTCTTTTGGGGCTGGAAGGTTAGGAATATTCCTAATTAGTAGCAATTACCACAGCTTAAATAGTAGAAATATTTAAAATGAGATTTGTCATAGTGACCACTTGTTTGAAGTAGTTGGGAAATATGTCCTCTTTTTTGCTTTTCAAAATATGGTAACCCTAAGTAACATGATAAAATAGGTAGTGTTTTTGGGTTTTACTTTTGGACTAACATAGCTGCAAAAATTTATCTACTATAATCCTAAACAGTTACTCCATCTAAGCCCATTGATTTGAAGGGACTTAGAAGGGTGTTAACTGTCAGTTCCATTAGATAAAATGTATTTACTTCAAAGGGAACATGTTCAGAATTGCTGAACTGCAGACTCTGGAAGGTCATTAGTTCAGCAGTTTGAGACCAGAGTTGCCGCATGATGGAGTGAACTCCCGTCTCTAGTTCCAGCTCCTGCCAACCTAGCAGTTCGAAAGCAAGAAATTGCAAGTAGATAAATCGGTACCACTTCGGTGGGAAGGTAACAGCGTTCCGTGCTCCTTGGTGTTTAGTCATGCCGGCCACATGACCATGGAAACGTCTTCGGACAGCGCTGGCTCTTCGGCTTTGAAACGGAGATGAGCACCGCAACCCTAGAGTTGGACTCGACTGGCTTTCGAGCAAGGGAACCTTTACCTTTACCTTTTAGAGTTCTGGTTGAACAAACTAAGATTTCTTTCAAGACTTGCTATCCTTCCCCTACAAAACTTTGTAGAAGAATGATGATTCCATACATTACAATTGCAAAGAGCATCTAGTATTAAACTGTGAAAACCACCTCATAAAGTGCTCAAGGGTTCCCTTCAGTAGAGAGGCCTATACCTGCCCTGATTCTCTTTTAAGAAATTATGAGAATCACCACATAATGACTGCAGCAGTCCATTTATCCAGAGGAATAAAATAAGAAATTGCTATTAATATTGTTAGTTGGCTTTCAAAACCTGCCTTGATTGGGCCAAGTTATGTGACCTAACTTGGACTAGTCATTGATTTCCTTTTAAAAAATGCATGGTTCATGACAAAATATAATAACACATGTCTGAATTGTCTTCTCTTGGCCATTAGTGAGATCAACATTACAAAAACTCCAATATCCTGTCCCCTTTTTAATATAAGGGAGGTTAAGCAGCAATTCAGAAAAATAACCTAAGCAATAAATTATCAGGAAGACCCATGATTTTAATGGAAATAAGTATGTTAGATCTACCCATTTGTCCATTTGATTTATAGGGAAAAGTTTGACATGTGATTTATAGAAAACATTTGGGTAGCTATGAAATGAAATAAAACATCTCAACGCAAAGAATTCATACATGCTATGGTAGTCTGTCACAAAAGATAAACAAGCATTTCTATTGTTTATTTCTTTTTTAACTTTTGTACTTTTCTTGCACAATGACAAAACTCACTTTTTGTCTCTGTAGCAGTCTAATAATTACTTTGCATAACACAGTCCTAACTGTCAGGACTGCCCTGAAAGCAGTATTGTCACATGGAATTCTCTTAATTCCTCTTTACCCTGTTTCTCTCTGAAATGCACCAATCAGTTTCTTTCCCTCTTCTTAGAACCTTGAAATCTGTTTCTAATCAATTGTTTTGATCAAAAGAGACATTCAAAGAAAAAAGGGAAGGAACAGAGATTCTACTCAACTTCAGAATTTTATTCTGCAGATGCTCAGAGGTAGGCAATGTTGTCTCAAACCTTCCTACTCTCCTGTTATAGCACTTTTGATGTGTGACATTTAAAAAAACAAAACCCTGCAAGGGCTGAAGTTAAAGAAGATGCATAGAGATGTAACAAAAATACAAAGAGAAATGAAAGAGAAATTCTTTTGAATGAGAAAAACAGAGTAAGAGGAATCGATGGCTATATATAAAAATGGAGAATTTCAGACAAAGAAATTCTACTCCCCATAAGAATACTGAAAAGTTACTTTTAGGAATCAAAGAATAAAGCAGAAAAGAAACCAGGGCGCTGTTTGTCATTCCTGTGTCTGAGCAGACAGATGTAGGATTCTAGAGCAGACAGATGTGAGAACTGTGAGAAGTGAATTCAGTGACCATCCTCTTGTGCAAGCACTGGGGCCTTCTGCTCACACAAGAGGCATTTTGGATCCAAGCCCATGAGATTTATCTGGGGTTTTAAAAACAAAACTATGCATTCCTGATTTGTGTGACTCATTGTGAGCTAGCATCTTCTCCATGAGCTGTGTGTGAACAATGTAACAGAGTGCTATGGAACCGTTGTGAAATGCAAAGCCCAAAGTGCCTGACTTTTGATGGCGTGCCGTTGTCTGGTAATGCTTCATTCTTAGCACTTTATAATGCCCCCTCATTAATAAGTCGCCTTAACTCTGCTCAAGTAGCAGCATCAAGAGTGCAAAATCAAAAGGGCTTCCAGGGTTAATTCTGTCACTGCTGTGTTGACATGAGGCATGTTACGGCTTTCAGCTCAAAATGTTACTTGTAATCTTTTAATCCCAAATTAGTTCAATATATTATCACAAAGATCAAACATGAAGATTAATTAGAATAGTTAGCATAAACTCACAGGAGTTATTTGTTTTGAGGCTACGTTTAATCTAGGAATAAGTCCTTAGTAAAATAGGTAACTTTCATCTTCTTTTTAAGCCAGGTTGAAAACCTTGGGTTTTAAGTGAGCGTTTTGTACTGACAGATGGCACAATCCATCTGAACTTCTCCCATGCAATCCCCATTACAAAAGGGCTCCCACAAGCAACATCCTGAGCGGATTATGGGAGGGATGATTTCAAATTTTTCATCTCTGCCGTCTCAACCCACAAATCCCCCCATTTTGATTTCACTTCACGTGAATCAAATCTGTCATTCTTAGTTTTCATGTGATATTCTGTTTCCTCACACCAATTTATCCTGTAACAATACATGTAAATGACATATATTGGGCTTATACATTTTGTATAAAAACCATACAGCATGTGTATGGTTACCTTTTTCTCGACAGTGGGTATCCTAAATGGATTACAAGGGTGCAATTTTAATAAACTACACCCTGCCCCCCCCAAAAAACCCTAGAGAGACAAAGTGAGAAAAATATACATTCTGAGCTGGTCCTTCACTGAGCTGAGTCACTCAAGGTCTTAGGCTGAGACCCATGAACAAAGAGCCAAAGGCCAACACTGTTGAGAGAGCCAGTTTGGTGTAGTGGTTAAGAACATAGACTCTAATCTGGGAGAACCAGGTTTGATTCCCCACTTCTTCACATGCAGCTGCTGGTGTGACCTTGAGTCAGTTACAAGTTCTTTCAGAGCTGTTCTCTCATGAGCAGTTCTCAAAAGAGCTCTTTCAGCCCCACCTACCTCACAGGGTGTCTGTTGTGGTGAGGGGAAGGGAAAGGAGATTGTAAACTGCTCTGAGACTCCTTCGGGGAGTGAAGGGAATCCAATCCAATCCAATTTCTTCTTCTTCTTCCCTTGCCAAAAGATTCACAGAGCTGGCCAATCCCAGGCTTAAATATCTGTAAAAGGAAGAAGCACAGCCCAGATCTTATACAGCTGGCAGATATATTCCCAAGATTCCCCTTGCTAGAAGAGCTTCTGGCCACATCCAGGCTTAAATACCTGCAACGGGAAGGGAAACAAGAGATTCAGCCCAGAACTTCAGGTGAGGTAAGGGAGGCATCAGCCAGCTCATGTGAGGTGAGGTAGGTGAAAGCTGCCCCCTCTAAGCCCAGCACAAGGTGAGCCCAGCCTACTCAAACCCTGTGTGAGGAAGAGCCCAGCCTACTCAAACCCTGTGTGAGGAAAAAGAGGTGTCAGACTGCCCACCCAAGCCTCCAGCGAGCCTGCTCAAGGCAAGGGAGGCACTGGCCAGACTGCCTGATCCCCATGTGAGGCTATGGAAGCAGCATCTGGTCAGTTTGATAGGCTAGCTACTTCTTCCTCCCTCCCTCCCAGCTTTGAGAGGGTGGGCTGAGTTGAGGACAGGCAGAGTGCCTCTTCCTGTCTCCTTGCCTCCTTTGGGCTGCTGGGTCAGGCCAGGGGCAGGTCTCTTTTACACAGCTGTCTTCCCCTCCCCGTCTGTCTGTCCCTGGACTGTGGCCTGAAATGTTAGCTAATTCTTCTACTTACTGTACTTCAGTTCCTTATAGTGGAGGTGTAACTGTGATCCAAGCCAGGTCTTTCTGTGAAGTAGTTTTATTTGACCGCAAACCATGGCAATAACATTTCGATTTTAAAACAGAGGAAGATAAAATATATATATTTGGGGACTGCCTTAGAAAATTGCCATGTGCTTTACTGCAGTTATCTCACTCTATCAAACAACAAATGGATGAGGTTTGGGGTGGGGGATAGTTCATTCTTTAACTTATTATTAATCTTATTCATTGTCGTTACAGCACAGGGTTCTATGGGTTTCAACAGGAAACATATTTCCGGCTGTAATTTTGAGCATCAGATGTATAGTTCATTCAAAGAATTGCACCTAAATTTTATAGGGAATTTAGGGCAAAATTTATACCTAAAATAAAAGATGCTTGATCATTGCTGAATTGTCCTGTTTACCAGTTCTTATCAGTTTCATTCATAAATCTGGATCTCTTCTTCTCCTTTAGACCATGCAAACTAGATATGAAAAATCTGTTTTATATTAACAATTGATTGAATGCTTCCTACTTACACAAGGTCTGGTTGAGGGTAGAAGTGTCTATCCACATCCTAGCAAATTGTATAAGCAATTTTATTGATACCAGATCATCCACATTTTTTCAGAATCACAAGCTTTATTTTAATTGCCTATAAAACTGGAACTCTTTTTCCTATTCTCTGAAATTTGGCTGACATGATCCCTGGGGGAAGATATACAATCCTGATGAATTCATCCAAACTGGATGAAACACACAGAGGATAGAATCAGAAATGTGTTTGTGTTTAATTGCCAGTAAAACTGGACTTTTTCTACTGTCTGTCTGAAACTGAAAGATCGGATTCTTTGGGTGACAGAAATTACCTCTGAAAATGTAGCCACACTGGCTGGAAATCAAAGAAAGGACAAGTGGGGAAATGAAAACAAATGTGATTAGCCTATTTTTATTCCCCTTTGGTTTTGTTCCAAAACAAACGAAAATGAGTGAAGCTTCCCCCCCCCATTCATTTCTAAAATAATGTACATCCTTAATTACCAAGTAAGTTGCCTGTGTCTCTTGTAATACTCTATTTGCTAGGGGTTGGAGTGTAAAGTGTCTGCATTCATAAAACTTTAATAAGTATTATTATTATCATCAATAAAATACAAGAGCAGTCACCCCTTTCCCCTTCCATTGATGAAAGAGGGGTGCTAGTCTCCTCCCTCCCTTTGTCCTTCAAAGTCCCACACTCTACAGAATCAGCATTTTGGAGGTCTGAGGGTACCACTGTGGCAAAGGGAAGGCTGGGAAATTACACACCCATGTGCATCCTTATGGGCATGCTCCATAGGATCCAATAGGTGTGCAAAGGCAAGTGCCTTAGAGCCTCTCACCTTGCAATTTGTACCCCGTGTAAATGTTGTCAGTGCAGCATAGAAAGCAGAATGGAACTTCCCCCAGAAGTTACAGGCAATGCAAAAAACACATGCAAGCAACTAAGCGTACACAGCTCTGTTAGTATATGCATAATCCTCTTTCTAAGCTGTCACAGATGGGCCTTGAGTTGTTCAGGGGATGACGACGGCTCTGCCTCTTGACGTACAAGTGAGCCAAGTGCTGCTAAATAGGAACAGAAATATTCTTCCATTTCAGACTGTCATATTCCATTCATATATAGATATTGGGGAGCAGACATGTCAGACATATGGCCCAGGGGCCAGGATCGGCCTGGCCAGAGCTTTTATACAGCCTGCGAGCAACTGTCTATATTACGATATTATACCTAATATATTAGGTATATATATTAGTCTATATTAGGATATTATACTCCCTGCTGAGGTCCCTCTCCCGGTAGTCTATATTAAGATATTATACTCCCTGCTGAGGTCCCTCTCTTCCCCAACAATGGGCCCTCCCCAGTGTCTTCCTCAAGATCGCCAGGGATCGCCGAACCAGGAGGTGGCAGCCATAAGGGGTAAGGAAGGCTGGTTTGGCCCCAAGCTCTGCACAGCCAGTCCCCTTAGGGCCTGCCTGCTGCCCTTGGCCAAGGCACCAGTTTGGGACATGCTACCTCCCGCCACCTCCTTTTCCAGCCAGAGTGTGTTGGGCTCCTACCTGTGCCGCCTGGGCTGCTGGAAAGATAACTGGCTGTTCATGTGCAGCAGGCAGAATCCCCTTGGCCTCACCTCCCCAAGCCCAGCCAAGTGGCTTCCCTCTTGCAGGCAGCCCAGGAAAGGCACCCATGGGCACAGGCACCTGTGGAAAGTCACTGGCCAGCTCACCAAATGTGCCTACTTATGTAAGTATGTGAACAGAGCAACTGGCCAAGCTGGACACACTGTGTGCAACAGCCCAGGTGAGAAAGAAAAGCCCAGTGCTTATGTAGGGGGTGCAACACTGCAGAATGCCAAGGGTCAGGGGCAGAGGAGGCCTGCTGCGTTGGGTGAGCTGGAGCCTGTGTGTGGCTTCTATCCTGCCTCCCTGCCTTGACAAGATAGGGAGGATTAAATAAGAGGCAAAGCCAAAATGCACGCATACTCTTTGGGCTCCCTGCATGGAAGCATTATTTTATGTAACAGTCTGAATGGGAATGGGGAGGAGTAAGGTGAAGGTCAGGGGCAGGGATTCAGAAAAGTGTGCTGGGTTTGCACATGGCAGAAGTAAGCACTGGATATGCATCTGTGCACTTGCACATAGGGAGTAATATTTTGGGTGGCTGGATAATGCCATGGAGCTGCCAGGAAATAAAAGTCTGCAAAAGGCAATTAAAGTGGAGCTGGTATCTTTGGAGAGTGGCAGCACTTGAAGATTGCTTGTAGTGCTGGGTAACATGGCAGTTCCTCTTGTGGTTTAGGCTTGTTGCTGAATGCGGGACTCTGACAGAGGGAGGTGTGGGATTATGCAGCTGCCTCACCCCCTCCCCTCCTCAAAGCCTGCAGACCATAGCAGCTTCTTTAAGGCAGGGCTTGTTAGGTTCCCCTGGTTGATGCCACTTGGCCAACTGTCTTTGGCTACCATATCTATAGGAACGGAATGCATCTCCACATGCTCCAGCTCATCAAAAGTTTCTGGAATGTGTTAGTCTTTAAAGAGCCAGGAGAGTCTCTGGTTGTTGCACTTTGATTGTCGGGCAAAAGCTCTCTTGAGCATATGGAGCAAAAGGTGGTTAGTGAGGTCCTGAGGAAGGGTATGGGTCACGGTCAGTGGTAAAATATTGATAAATTAACCAAAAAAACCATAAATAAATAAATCTCCTAAATAAACTGATGAAATCTGAGTAAAAGAATAGTTCCAAAGACACACAGACCTTTTTGACAATGCACTCTTGTCATAACAGGAACCATGTCAGAAGTCTGCCGGGGGAAGGGGCCACGCAGGATCGTGGACCTCCCCAGGGGCTCGGGGGAGAGCTCAGGGCCAGGGAACTTTAAAGAGGCGGCCTCTTCAAGGGCGGAATGCCCGAGAATTGAGGCGCCTCTTTGTTCCAGTGGTTCCCCCGGAGGTGAGGCTGTACGGCACTAGCAATGCTGGCTGGGTCAAGCGAAGTAGATCCAGCACTTTAAATGAAGCTAAAAACGAGGTCGGAAGACCTGGAATGAACATGAGTCACTTTAAAACGATCTAAAACTAAAGAAGCTCCCCCAGACCCGAATACTAAACAGAGAGGCGAAGTGGGGGGGGAAAAGTGCTGGGTAACGTGGCAGTTCCTCTTGTGGTTTAGGCTTGTTGCTGAATGCGGGACTCTGACAGAGGGAGGTGTGGGATTATGCAGCTGCCTCACCCCCTCCCCTCCTCAAAGCCTGCAGACCATAGAAGCTTCTTTAAGGCAGGGCTTGTTAGGTTCCCCTGGTTGATGCCACTTGGCCAACTGTCTTTGGCTACCATATCTATAGGAACGGAATGCATCTCCACATGCTCCAGCTCATCAAAAGTTTCTGGAATGTGTTAGTCTTTAAAGAGCCAGGAGAGTCTCTGGTTGTTGCACTTTGATTGTCGGGCAAAAGCTCTCTTGAGCATATGGAGCAAAAGGTGGTTAGTGAGGTCCTGAGGAAGGGTATGGGTCACGGTCAGTGGTAAAATATTGATAAATTAACCAAAAAAACCATAAATAAATAAATCTCCTAAATAAACTGATGAAATCTGAGTAAAAGAATAGTTCCAAAGACACAAAGACCTTTTTGACAATGCACTCTTGTCATAACAGGAACCATTTCAGAAGTGGCATTCCCTCTTTGAGCTACAGCAAGAGGAATGCTTTTCAAGAAGGTCACCATGGATTGTTAAGCATGGATATTAAATGGGAAACAACCATTTTTTAAAAAAATGCTGTTTTCAAAGGGACAACTTTCTAATCAAAAGATTCTTGATCAATTGATTGAACAATTGACTAAATGTTTCTGTTTCAGAAGAAATTCATCCAGTACAGATCACTGTTTTCATTTTTTGAAAGGCAAGTTTTCTTGCTAGTATACTGTCCGGCCCACCGGTTATGATCTGCCTCTCAAGCCCTGCTCTCTGTGCCCCCACCATCAGAGGCAAGGCACATGGTGACTAGAGACAGAGCATTTTCTGTGGTGGCACCTCACCTTTGGATTTCTCTCCCCCCAGAGGCTTTCCCGGTGCTTATGTTACTATCTTTTAGGCACCAGGCCCTTTCATGGTCTGCATCTGGTATGAGGTCTGTTTTACTGACCAAGGGCTAGTTTTAAATGGCTTGTTTTTATATTGGTAATTTATCATTTTAATTTTGATCTATCTCAAGCAAGATTCTGGAAAGATGGCACAGTAATCTAAATAAATCCACAGTATATTTGCACTCACTGATGGACTCCCTCCTCTGAATATTTTTCAAGTCATGAATTATCTCTGCGCCTGAAACCTTCTCAATCCACTGTGTGCATCTGGCAGGAAAATATTATGATGGCATACAGAGTCACACCATTGGTTCATCTAGCCCAGTTCTGTTTATGCTAGCTGGCAAAGGCTGTCCAGGGATTTCCCCAGCCCAGTTCCCTGAGGTTTTTTCAACTGAAGATGCCAAATACTGGACCTTCTTATTTGGTTCACAAAGCCTGTGGTCTAAAAATGAGCTGTATTCCCTCTGTGAGTTGTAGCCCTCACCTGGATGGCCCAGGCTAGCCTGATCTCATTAGATCTTAGAAGCTAAGCAGGGCAGCCCTGGATAGTATTTGGATGGGAGACCACCATGGAAGTCCAGGGTCGCAACACAGAAGCAAGCAATGGCAGACCACTTTTGGATGTCTCTTGCCTTGAAAACCCTACAGGGTTGCCATAAGTTGGGTGCAACTTGATGGCACTTTCCATCACCACCGATCATGGCCCTGATGAAGCCTACGCTGTTATCTACTGAAATTCACGACACAGGAAATACATTGCATTACATATCAAAATGACTGCAGTTTGGTACTGAGGTATAGATATGTGTTCATCTTGCAATGATTCCTTGTATCATATTTTGTATTTTCTCAGGCTCATTTTGTTGAGCTACGTGTATGTAGGATCAACCCTGAAATATGGCCAAATTAAAGGAGATTATTTTCTTAAATATTTCTTCCCGGCTTTTAGAAATTGCATTTGATTATCTCAAGTAATGTATGTGTTTGGTGTGCAGCAGAGGGGACAGGGACTGTATTGAGGGAGGGGCATAAATCTGTTAACAGGGGTCATTAGATTGGACAAATGCCTTTCTCTCCTGTGTTTCCTAGATAAGGAAACCCTATCTAATAGTTAAATTCCAAAAGTCATGCTGGATAGCATTACAGATCCCCTGAGTGTTGCTACAGAGTTCATGCCCTATTTCATCAAATACCCCCATGACATTTAACAGGGGGCTATGCTAATTATAGGGATTTAGCAGACACTGCCACAAAATGTAGCAGACATTTCATCACACAAAAAAATAGCCTGCCTTTGTCTTCAACCATTGGTTTCTGAGTGTACATTTTGAGCCCCCCCCCCAAAAAAAATGGTTTGTTAATGTATTTACAACAGCACCAATCAACTATCCTGAAATTGCCAAAGCCATCCTTCACAACCTTATTAGCATCTATGTTCAACTCCACGCCTCTTCAACATGCACTTCTGTGCAGGCATTTGTGCATGAATGCAGAGTTGAAGAAGGAAATGTAGTGATGACCACAAACCAGACAGCTTTAAAGTGGGATTCATGGCCATCAGTGGCTACTAGTCATGGAGACTAAAGAGAACCTCCACATTCAGAGGCAGTAATCCTCTGAATATCAGGGGAAGGCCTCAACCTCTATGCCCTGTTGTTGGCACTCCAGAGGAGGGTGGTTGGCCACTGTGTGAGTCAGGATACTGGACTAGTAGATGGACCATTGGCCTGATCCAGTAGGGCTCTTCTTAAGAAAATGTTGGGATCCTGCCATTTTTCTACTAGCCCCCCCATACTGATAAGGCAAAAAGTCTGCAAAGCATTCCCAAAGAGCTTACTAAAGTCTGTCAAAGTGTATTGCCAGAAAAACATGTTTAGGAAATTACAGTGACAATCCTAATCTTGTCACTTTTTTGCTGAGGTGGGTTCCAGATGAATCCATTTCACCTCCTCAAGGGATACACAGTGTTTCACAAATACCGCCTTTAGATAACCCAGAAAAGACATTTCCCAAGAGATTGATGTTGAGTATTTCAACAGCAGCACAGCAGGTTCCTGATCCTGACACTGAGGCACTCGTCATGATGAAAAAGATCACTGTGGCAACTGGCTCTACACATTATAGGAAAGGCACAGATCATCCTGTGAAGATCATTTCAAATGTTCTAAGTAGCATGTAGGTCAGTCCAGACCTAAGAAAAAAGTAACCTTCCGAAAATATATCACTGAATCCGCCTTTCTGGTATATACTAATTTTTATTCTTCAAATACATTGTGCCTTTGTATATATACTCTAGTAGGTCTCTGTATCAGGTAATGGTTGCCCATTATTTTGTCTCAACTTAACATCCTTTAAATCAATATCAGTTAGCAAATTTGTTTTTCCAAGATTTCAGATGTGTCATCCTCTTCTATTTATTGCCAGCCTGCTAAGGGCTCAAAGGAAAATCCAGACAGGCTCCCTAAACTAAATGTAAACCGTTTATAATAAATGATCTATTTCTCTTTTCACTGCTAGACATTGAATTTCTGGAATATCTTTTCAAACATCAGCCTAACATAATCAAATCCAGAACTGACGATGTTGCAGCATTGCTAAACGATTTAAGCAATTCGTTTTGGGGGCACACACTCATAGACTTATAGAATCACAGAGTTGGAAGGGGCTATACAGGCCATCTAATCCAATCCCCTGCTCAATGCAGGATGTGTCATATTATTTGTTTGTGTGTTTGCCATGTCAGACTAAATGTGCATATGGTGAAAAAGTCATGTGAATGCTTCATGAAATGCCTTGGTGTAAAAGTTACCTCAAATGTTTAAAATAGTAATATCCTTTAGAATTCAATTTTTTTACAACTAATTTCAGTTAGAGAAGACTGGTTGCCAGCCTTGGGTTAACTACCTGGAGATTTTGGTGGTGGAGCCTGAGGAGGATGGGGTTTGGGGAGAGGAGAGACTTCAGCAGGGTAAAATGCCATGCCGTCCACCATCCAAAGTGGCCACTTTCTCCAGATGAACTGTCTTCTGCTGCCTGGAGATCAGTTGTTATAGCGGGAGATCTCCAGCCATCGCCTGAAGGTTGGTAACCTATCCATAATGCATCTCAGCTACTTCATCCATAAGTACCTGTCTAGGTTTTCCAGTACTTTTTTGAACCTATACTTATTTCTATGCTGTCTGGCAAACAGCATAGTTTAGTGGTACTTAATAAGTTCATATTTTGCCTCAGCAGACTCCAATACTGATGAAGCATTGATTCTAATGAATAAGCTAATAGTGCTGGCCCTTCCTTCATTTCTTGATCTGTTTCCAGTTCCTAATATTTTCCCCTTCCTGCTCCAACAATATATGTGGATGCTCCAAGGGAGCTTGTGGGGAAACAATATTGCTCTCTTGAGTTGATGGGGTATCAAGACTGATAGATGTGGCATTAGATTCAGGAGCTCATACATAAATTAATCTCATCCCTATATCCAGTGTGGCCAGTTTACTCTCCAGATTCTGAAAGCCTGGGATTTGAAAAGAATTATTTCTGCCGCATGGGGGGAAAGGCAGCTTTTTCACTGAGTGAAAGCAAAGGATGAGATGTGAAAGATCAAAAAACCACAAGGCAGGTTTCTAAATTAATCAGCTTCCTGCAAGAGAGTCTGCAGGAAAACTGGAATTTTACTGTACACAAAGCACTTTGAGAGTCAAACCACAATGTCCAACATCACCAGCTACCTCATTTCATGTTAAAAAGAGCAGCATCAATTTTCCGTTCCTCCAATGTTCAGAATTACATTCTTGAGCACATTGGTAGCGTTATCATCTTGTTTGAGCATATCACTCAAGTCACAAAACAGAGAGCCAGAAATCAAGAGAGGCTTACAATGCAGTGGCATTTGAATGTTAGCCAGTGATCATTGTATCTTATGTCAGCATGGTCAGGTAAATGCTACCAGTTATCTCAAATTACCTTCTGGGCATGGAATAGTGGTCACTATGGGTGTGGAGGGGGAGGTATTTGTGAACTTTCTGCATTGTGCAGGGGGTTGGACTAGATGACCCTGGAGGTCCCTTCCAACTCTATGATTCTATGATGTCAAGAAATAGGTTCTAGCAACTACTTTCTGGATACAATATTTGTTAGCTTTCTCTGAAGGGTACATTTTAAGAAACATTGTAAAGGTTTGATACAAAGTTGTGACATTATTAAATTCCAGATTTCCTAGCGGATTAGAGTCATTTGTGCCAAAGATGCTGGCCACCTATAGATACAACATTGCCAACTGCAGCCTGAGAAATCCCTAGAGACTTGGGGCAGTGCCTGTGAGGGGGGGGGATTTGGAGAGGGATTTCAACTAGAATATGTGATACCACAGATTTGTCTTCTGAAGCTGCCATTGCAGGTTCAAGGAGTGTAGAGGGTGAGGCGTTAGAAAGGAATAAACACACACACATAACCATCCTTTGGTAAAATATATGCCCACAGCTTATTTTATTTGCATACAGGCAAGGAGCAATGGCGCAGCATGGGGAAAGATCCAAGCATCAGGCGACCCACCTGCTGCCTGATGGAACCCCTACCCAGCCCGCCTGCTGGGAGACCAACCATGGAGTGACAATATCCCAGGACACATATGGGCACCAGCCTCTACATGGTCCTCTTGCCACCTGGTGGTGGAAGCCAGCCCACAGCCCCCGCCTGAGCATGTGGCTGAGTGGCTCCACCTCCCAAGGCCCCTTATCGGAGCCCCCAAATTGGGAGAGGCAGGCACGCAGGCACGGCCTCCCCCCAAAAGGATCTGTCCCAATGCCCAAACCACTAAGCTGCGACAAAAAACAACAGACCAGAGAAACACAGTTAAAACAACAAATCAAGGGAGGGAGGGTGGGCAAGCTGGTGATCCGAGGAGAAGAGGAGCAGAAGAGCCTGCATGGGCTTGTTTAAATAGCCTGCCTTGGCTTTCCACCCTGTCCTATCCTCAGACATAACGTCTGACATGGTAGGCTGAGAGTAAAATGGCCCGCCCCCTCCTTGCTTCACCAGAGGGCACCATGCGGCCAGAGAATGCCTTCTTACCCCCGCCCGCTCCTCCTGTACTGCAAAAGCCGGCGGAAGGTGAGTCATAGTCGTGCTTTTCTCCAGGGGATCTGATCTCTGTAGTCTGGAGATCAGTTATAATTCTGGGAAGACTCCAGGCCCAACACTCCTATTTAAATCATAGCAATTTTGTTTCTGAGCATCAAAACGAATATACTAAGTAAAACTGATCTTGTGCTTTGTTGTATGCAGCTGGGGCTTCAAAGGGGGATTGAAAAGTACTGAGACTTACTAGCGATTTCAGCTCTCATACTTTATTTCAGCTCAGAACAAGACAAGAACTACCGGCTCGCAGGCCGGTTTATAAAGGCAAACAACCCACACCCCAACCACACCCCTACAACAGTCATAGGCTATTTACAGTGGCCGAGAGTTCCATAGGCTCTTGGCCTGGAGCCTAGCCCTCCGATTGGAGCGGGCTAGGACCCGCTTGGCCCATTGTTCCTGAGAGCGAAGCTCGGCCACTTTGCATGACCGCGTGGCGACTTAGTCGCGCACACAGTCGGAGCTGGATACATTACAGGGATCTTATCAGATCCATTCGCCAAGTCTACTAAGAACCTGATACGCATCAGAGAGGCGCATACAAATCAGGAAGGTATGCAGCTCTCCCTTGCTGGATCAGGGCAGTATAATTTTTCCCCAGTTAAGTTAACATGCTTTTTTAATAGGCGGCAGTGACATGGGTAAGTTACCTATAAAATGAGGATAGCTATTTCGCTAGATTCAGGTGGGCAGCCATGTTGGTCTGGTTTGAGTCCGGTGGTGCCTTTAAGACCTTGTTATTTAGCTATTCTGTCATAACAATGTCTTTTCTTTTTATCCTCTATGGCTCAGAGAAATGATGGATAGCAGAAGATGATAGACCATCTTCATAGTGTATACCTTTGAAAGTTAGGGGGGACTATTTCAGCTTATTAATAAAATCAAAACTTTGTGACCATATGTTTAATCTTTCCCTAATTTAGATAGAAAAACATTTTATTTGTGTTTCTTAGCAAATACATCCCTAGAGCCCCTTAGCGTAAAGGAAACTTTTTGGTGGTGACCTTTGGGTAGAGAAGCAGGTATTGGGGATTTGCCATTTCGCACATGTCTTTGAGAGCTCCCTGCTAATAATACTTATACTTATAATACAAGTAATAATCTATATAATATTTTAACCTATCACCTGCTCCCTTTCCAAGGAAGTATTTCTCACATACGTGCATCAATGATGATCATTCCATGAACATTATATAAAAATATTTCTCGTGTAATGAGAACATTATATGAGAATATTTGGTTATTCATTTATTTATGAAATTTGTATGCCACCTCTCCAGACCTGCTTGAGGCAGCTCACAGCTGAAACAAAAATACAAAATCAATCTAGACAGTAAAAGAAACCAGTGAAACAGCCAATTCTGTAAAATAAATAAATAAGAACAGATCAATTTAAAAAATGTGCTAATAAGGGCAAGCCAAACCAATCCCTGCCATAATAGAATCAAGTACCAGAAAAGAAATTCTTTGGAGGGGAGGAGGGAGGTTCAATCAAAAACTACATCAAGTATCTGAAGACTTACTTATCAGAACTCACACAAGACTAGAAAAAATTGTGTGGGTTGGACTGAAGCAGCAGAACAAGGCTCATGTCCAATGGCACCTTGAAGACCATTCAAGGTATAAGCTTTAGGGTGCAAGCACACTTCTTCTGAAGATGTGTGCTTGCACATGAAAGCTTATACCTTGGCTAAAACTTTGTTAGTCTTAAAGGTGAGACAGAGAAAATGAACTTTTGCTTTAAGAGCAGCAACTGTCCTATTAAAACCACCTCGGCAACTCTTAAAATTATGAATCCTGCCTTTAATGCTGATTCTGATATGCAAATTGTCTTCAGCTTCTTACATTCTGAATTCTTACCCATCTGTGTGTTTTTTTAACCTTGGGGTACATTCCAAATTTTATGTGAAATGTGGAAGATAAATTTTGAGCTGCAACCCTGAAAATTCTCAGATAATGAAATCAATTTTGGCAGGAGCAGATTGAGAGGTTTCCATGGCCCTGGTACAAGCCAGGCTGAGCATCCCTGTGGTGTTACAAGCTCGTGCTGCAGGACCAGTCAGTTCAACTGTGCCACCTCATTGCTTCCTCTCAAATACTGGTGGCAACGGGAGGATGGCAAGAGGTGTTGGTGAGCTGATGCTGATCACCATTGCCACTAACCGGTCTGGCAGAGTTGCTGGAGCTTGGCTTTACCTTCTCCTCTCCTAATTGCCAGCAACTCTCTCAGGCAGTGGTCCATGGGAAATTTTCCTGGCAGTTAAATGGCCACTCCAGCTCTGAAATGTGGACAATCTGTCACATTATCTGTGCAAAAGCTTTAGAACTTGCAGAATTAAGGCAAAATATAGCTATTGCTTTCTCTTGATGGGGGACCTCTATAGAAACATTCATAGAATTCCAAAAAGATTTCTCCTTAGCTTCACACTAGCCAATGATTTCTGGTCTCTTTCACATCATTTTCAG